>NC_034409.1:119702631-119758891 GCF_002078875.1 Numida meleagris | reverse complement strand
GAAGGGAAGGGAAGGGAAGGGAAGGGAAGGGAAGGGAAGGGAAGGGAAGGGAAGGGAAGCATTTGGTAGAAGTTGGAAAGTGGAAGAGGAGGTGGAAATGTTGATTTCTGGGGCAGAGTAAAGATACTTCTAACTGTGGTCCCTTTATTCACAGGCATTCAGAATTAGATGTAGAGCCACTGCAAGGGCAGTACATGAAAGCTGTTTGCTCTGGATCTAAATGATGGGAGACAAATACAGGCTACACTGGAATATACAGCAAAGCTCTGTTATGTGCCTCTGTCTGTGCTACATAGCCAGCTGGTGTAAAGGGTGGATAAATATGACTGAGGAAAATGTAGCAGTCTCCCTGATCAGATCTGCTATATGTTTAGTTATTTGATTGGTTGGAGTGTTGTAGTTTGCCCCACAGCTAACTAATCTATTAATGCGTAGGTTGGAAGGCACTTTGCAAGGCTCTAACATACACAGCACCTTGTTGTTTTTTTCAGAAGTGAAAAAGGAACAGTCAAACATTACCATGTGCACAAAACCCCTGAGAATAAGTATTACCTCACTGAAAATCACTGTTTTGAATCAATTCCCAAACTGATATACTACCACCAGCACAACTCAGCAGGTAATCCTATGTGTTCTTTCTACTTGATTGGCTCTGGCTTAGTCTTCCGTGTTCCTCAGAGTTAACAAAAACAACTTCCAATGCTGAATATTCTAAATTCTGAGGCATCTTTTGGGAGAATTTGGGTGGAACTTGATCGACCATATTCACAATTGAAATAGTTGTTTTGCCTTGCTGTACAGTACTTTTTGATATTTTACTGGTGCTTCTTGCAATACCTCTGCTGGAGGTATCGCACAGAAAATTTGTTAAAAAAAATGTTCAGAAAACCCTTAAGCACAGAAAGTGCTTAGTCTTGTGAAGTGAGGGAGCTGCTAAGTATTGTAGTCATTACCTGGATGGTTGTGATATGGTGTGTGTCTGTGTTTGTGTATTAACTTCCTGTACGATATTTGATTCAGAGGTGTCATTTGTATATTGAGACCTTTAACTAGTTTTGTTTGTAGGTATGGTGACAAGGCTCCGGCACGTGGTGTCTACACAAATAAATAAAGTCCCAGCCACAGCTTCATTGGGAAATGGTAGGAAAATAATGATATATAGTGTCAGTCTTGGCCACCAATAAAAACAAGATCATAAAATCATGACTTACTTCTTTCAGGCTTGTGGAAGGTTGCAGAATCTTTGTGAGCTTATCGTTTTGTGGCCATTTTAGTTTGCCCACATAACTTTCATGTTATGCCTTTTTAAGACACTCTACGTCAAATGTTATATTGAACGTGAAAGATCTTGTTTCCTTTCCCTTTTTTTTTTCTCTCTGCAATATTAACTGGCACAGTCATACTTGTTTTCTGATCCCCTACAGGAAAATTTATCATTTTGATGCATGAAACTTCTCAAAACCGTTTATAAGGCTTATACCTAAGCAGCAGCAAACAATACTTGTAGGAAGCGTAGTGTCCTTCAAACACAAAGCTACATCAGCGCATCATGGTTTTGTAGCCCTTCGGGGAAAACAACAGCATTGCACATGACAGACATCATGCTTGCATTTGTTTATTTTTTTGCTTAAGGGAATTTCTTTGTCCCACTAGGAATCTGGGAGCTGAAGCGAGAAGAAATTGTCCTGTTGAGAGAGCTGGGAAGTGGTCGGTTTGGAACAGTGCATCTGGGAAAGTGGGAGGGACAATATGATGTGGCTGTAAAGATGATTAAAGAGGGAGTAATGTCAGAAGATGAATTTGTAGAAGAAGCTCAGACCATGATGTAAGCTTTTCTTATTTGGAAACAATGATTTCTCCAAACATTAATCAGTAATGCAAAGCAGACACCGGAAAAAGAATTTCCTCTTAAAAATAGCTTTAAATAATGTTGAGTACATTAGATACAGGCTAAATACCTAGCCACGTAGAACATTTGGAGAATCACCAAAATAATTTCACACAAACTGATGGGATCATCTACAAAAAGTTTTAGCTAACTTCTCTTCCAAAACTTTAGAGGTTCCACATTTATCATTTAACACTTTCTTTAGCATATGTACAGAAATGATTATAAGGCCATTCTTGCCATCCTGCAGGTAGGAATGCAGTGAACAACTGGGAAGTATCGACAATATAAAGATGTGATTTGAAGCGTTAGTCTCTGAATCCAAAGATATAATCATGTTAGAATGTCCAGTGAAATTCCATGAGATTATATTAAGCACACGAATTCAGGCACATTTCTGTTTTCTCATGTCCTGAAGGCATGCACTACCTTCCTGTCAACTAGCTCCTCCCTGAAAGGAGAGGAGAGTTGAACCTCCTCTCTGAAAGGAGGTTGTAGCGAGGTGGGGGTCGGCCTCTTCTCCAGGTAACTACTGAGAGGATGAGAGGGAATGGCCTTAAGTTGCTCCAGGGGAGGTTCAGGTTGGATACTAGGATAAATTTATTCTCAGAAACAGTGGCAAGGCATTGGAATCAGACTGTTCAGGGAGATGGTGGAGTCACTGTCCCTGCATGTGTTCAAGAAACATGTAGTTGAGGCACTGAGAGATTGTTTTGTGGGCTGATGGTGATGGGTTAATGGTTGGACTAGATGATCTTAGTGGTCTTTTGCAGCCTCAACAAGTCTATGTATTTTTAAAAATTGGAACACTTTCAGTTATTTTACTGTTTAAGACTTCTTTTTCAATGAACTCAGTGATTTGTGATAGATTTGGTCCCAGTTCAACATGGCATCTCATGAGCTTCACTGGCTCTCTGCATTCTACTTTCTGATCACCATTATGATCACCATTCTGCATCCGAAAATCTTGCAGTGTGGTTTTAGCAGAAAACTGAAAAGTATAGGGACCACCCTGCCCACCCTGCTCTATTTTCTCTCACCAATAAGGCTGCACATTTTCTCCGCTAAATCCTATTTCAGATTTTGACTATGAAGTTGACATTTCATCAATACTTCTTTTGGTTGTCATCAATACTGAGGTTCACAGTAATGAGCAGAAGGAGTCTCAGTTCCTCTTGGAAAGGAATACTTTAAAGTCTGAGATAGGACTGCATTCATTCTCAAGAATTTCTCAGAGAATTAATATTTGAAGAAATAAACTTACAGAAATGCAGAATTGTATCTATTCATTCTCTGACTATTTTATTTGCATTTATTTCAGGAAACTTAATCATCCCAAATTTGTTAAATTGTACGGAGTTTGCTCAAAACTGTATCCCATCTATCTAGTGATGGAATATATGCCAAATGGCAGTTTGCTTAGCTACCTACAGAGTCATGGGAAGGAATTACAGCCCCTTCAGCTCCTGGAAATCTGCTATGATGTTTGTGATGCTATGGCTTTTTTGGAGAGCTGTCAGCTCATACATAGAGACTTGGTAAGCTATCCCACAGGGGAGTGAAGCAGGAAAGGCAGAGGCAGTTCTGTCCCAAAGTTCAGGCGTAGCTGCACTGGCCCTCTTGGCACTCACCCGAAAAGCATCATGGTCTGCAGACCGGAGACATTTGGTTGGCTCAGTGCAAGGCATCTCTGGTCTAGGAGCTTTAAAGCCATATGTAAACAGCACTTCCCACAAGCTAACCTCTCTGCTTCAGAGCTGAGCTGGCAGGTCCCCAGCATGTATGGGCTCTAGGCTCAGGGATTTATGCAGCGCTTTGCAGCACAATTGTAGCATCAGTAAAGCAAAAGATTCAATTTGAACTGATGGTTCAGTCCTCCAGGAGAAAGAGGTGCAGCATTAAAGATGTGGGGCACTGTTTTTAGGGATAAATCCCTAATTTATCTAATTGGAAACTTTTTTAACAAGTATGGACACTATTAGGATAAATGGAAGTTTATTCTTGTGCATTGCAAGCAGGAACAGAACTTAAAAATTCTGCAGTTGCCTTCTCTTTTAAATGTATTTATTAGTCACTGTTCTCAGGAAAGTATTTCAAGTTGCTCTCAGTGAGAGGGTCAGTTCTTTCAAGGTCCTGGACCCAAAGTTTATGCAAAACATAGTTATAAAAAATGGTAGCATAAGTCTTTGGGAAAATAAGCAGTTATTCATGGGTCTGTTAAAAGTACCCAAATTTCAGAGTCAGTAGCAGTATTTTGCCTTCTGCCTCCAGACAAAAATACATTGGAATATTTGTTAATGATTTATGTTACGGACTTGCTTAATTTTCCAATAGGGATCCTATCTCCTCAGGTACCATTTTAAATGCTGTCTTGTTGATGCTTTCAAAAATTTGTTTCTATTTGCAAATGAAGTTGTTCAACCCATACATCACTAATCTTCACACCCTCCTTCAGAAATGGGGAATGACAGACAATGTGGGTAGCAGTGTTCAAGAAATAAATACAAAGTCAGTTTCTGAAAACTATTTGTACACCATGGGAAGACAGAGATAAAACTTGAGCTTCATTTCAAGCTGTAGCTTCAAACTGTATCACAAAAATTAATGAGCATGCAGAGACAGAAAATACAACTTTAGATAAGTATTCTCTGGTGATCATTTGTAGAACTATATTCTTACTGAAACTTTCATAAACCAGACTGTTTATATCAATTTTTGCTGTTCCACTCTGCTTATAATGCATTGTGGATAATCAAATCAATGTCTTCCTTCTTGCTTTTGATGCCTCAGTAAATTCTGAGACTACAAGAAAGGACCCTGGAGCAGGATGCACTTCGATAAACAGAGTTTAGTTTTTAGATCTGTTGCTGTCTTTCTAGCTGAATGTGGATTTCTCACCTCTGTTCACTCATCCCCCAATATCCTCATTTGTAAAGCTGATAAAGAACATTTTTCGATCAGTAGTCAAAAGCAAAATAAGAGAGCTACTTACAGTTTCCAACTTAGCTGCTTCAATCAAAGAATTTCATTATTCTTTGAAACGTTAGTAGATAGAAATTATGAAGACATGACATTATTTCCTCCACTTTAGTCTTTCTTCTACTCATCCATTTTCTCATTTTTCTACTAAAGGCTGCTAGGAACTGTTTGGTTGACAGCAATCTTACTGTGAAACTATCTGACTTTGGAATGACAAGGTAAGTAAAAGAATTGGGAGCCTTGTAAAGATATGATGTTAGTGTATCTGTAGTTTACTAGTACTGACCAGCTAATAGCTGGCAATTAGTAAAGTTAAGCCACAGTGAGTTACAGTTCTTTGTGTCTCTTATCCATTAATGAACCCTAAACCATTATGGGGTTAGAATAAAGACACTCTTCTGTCTCAGAAAGTTGATGCTTAAAGGGTAAACGCAGCTGAGAGATTTCACTACTTGTGTTTGTTAAGGAAATCTCAGTTTTCTTTTTCTAGAAGATTTGCACTTAATCTGTGGGCTAAACACCTGCATCAGCAGCCTCAGTGGAGGGAAGTGGGAGAGGATGAGCAGCCTCAGGTCCTCTGAGAGGAGGCTGAGGGGACAGGTGCTGCTTAGTCTGGAGAAGATAATGCTGCTTAGGTGATGCTTAGTCTGGAGAAGAGGATAAGAGATACCTAAGAGCTGTCTATGGCTGCTTGCAGTTGCAAAGCTGACGGAGCAAAGTAAATCTCAGCGGTGCCAGGTGTTATAAGCATGGATACTGGCCACATACTGCAGCTCAGAAAGCTCAAGCTTGGAGAACATAAGGTATTTCACAAGATGACAGTGCAACAGGAAACACTGGGATGCAGCATAAACCCCCCACAGCACAGGGGCTGGAACTAGACGATCTTTGAGGTTCCTTCCAATCCAAGCCATTCTATGGTTCTATGATTTTATGATTATTTTTCTAATATGTTGTGAGGCAATTGCCACAGTGTTGATAACAATTATCTGATCTATTGATTACAGCTAATGTCTCTACCGCTTATCCTCTGGAAGTCTGGGATTCTGTCTGGGATTTTCCTAGGCAGAATCTTCCTTCAACTAGCCCTAATCAAGTTCATTTCTTCTATTTTAGGTACATTCTGGATGATCTGTATGTGAGTTCATTAGGAACCAAGTTTCCAGTGAAGTGGTCAGCACCAGAAGTTTTTCATTACACCAAATTTAGCAGCAAGTCAGATGTATGGGCTTTTGGTATGTATGGAATGTTGCATATAAATACATATGTGTATGTGTTATCTTGTTTGAATTTCCTTATCTTAGTCTGTGAAAATACTAGACACACACTGAAATAATATGAACAGCAGTTACAGCTTATGCTCTCATTTAATATTTTTATGAATCAAAATAGGAATTTTTGGAATTTTTAGCCTACTTCTAGGCACATAGAAATCTTGACCACTCCCCAGTTGCTTTACATGTGTTTAATACGCTGCACGAAAGGGAAATGTTGGCACTGAAGATCAAACAGTGACTTTGACTGTAGAACATAAACCTGATCTGCCCCAATCAAAGAGCTGTACTATTAGACAAAGAGGTCAGAATGGACTCTGAGCGTGAACCAGCTGTGTCAGGGAACCTGGGACGTGGCATCTTGGAAAAAAAATGAAATGCATTTGCAGATTATTTTCTATGCAGGAATTTCAAACATTTGAACTTCTACTTCAGCAGTTTTCAAGCTATGATTTAAAAATCCCTGGAGTCTGTTCAGTGTTTCTAGAAGTCTGAAAAAAGCAGCAAAGAAAGGGGAGCCACTTGTGAGTGGACTTAAATTCGCTTACATGGGTTTGCTCCTGCAGTAGGAAGATGTTAGCAGCTGATGATTTGATGAAAGTTTGGCAGCTCATTGTCCTTGAGATTGAACAATGGTGAATAGAGCAGATGAAATTGTTTCCAAATGCAGTGCTTCTTTAACTTTAGCTCCCAATTAGTTAGTCCCCAGTATTGTTAACGTGTCTGGCAGATAAACAGCTCAATTGTGCCCTTTACAAAATTTTTGGAATATATGCAATTAAATCAAAAGATGGATTTTCTGGTGATAAATTTTCTTTTTGTTCTTATGGATGAAATCCTGACTCCAGCCATTATTGTCATTGACTTCAATATCAGGATTAACTTCAGTGAAAAACACTATTTTCCCTCAGAAGGTCTTTTCTCATTTTACCACTATCCACTGATGCAGTGGAAGCAAGGGGAGAGCTGGATCTGTCAGTCCTGGTTCGACTGCTTTAAACTAGTGAGTCTTTGAAGGTCTAAAGAACTGAACCAGTATAGCCACATCCCAAAAACAGATGTTTGAGGACAAATAATCTTGGCTGTTCCATGCTCTCTTCGGGGAAAGGTGGGATTCAGGTATCATTTTATTCTGATCTCACTATGACACTGCAAAGTTCCAATCTTCAAGCTGGAGGGAAGTTGAAGATCCAGTACATTTCTCCTTGGAAAAAAATAATAATTCCAATATTATTAATAAATTTGGATGTTAGGAAAAAATTCTTCTCTGAAAGAGTGGTGAGGCAGTGGCCCAGGCTGCCCAGGGAGGTGGTGGAGTCACTGTCCCTGGAGGCATTCAAAGGATGTGTAGATGTGGCACTGAGGGACATAGTTCGTGGGCATGATGGAAATGGGTTGGTGGCTGGACTAGATGATCTTTCTGGTCTTTTCCAACCTTGATGATTCTGTGATTCTATATTGTGAAGAAATAAATATTTCACTTTTTTTTTGAAACTTTATCATGTGCATTTAATTTCAACAAAAATAGTTTCTAGCAATGCAGTCTTTATGAATTAATGATTATTATATTATCCAGTGTTCCTATTGCTTCAGTAAAATCCAGTTTTTAATATGTATGAGTAGTAGAGACCACAAAGCATTTAGAAATCTTTCTGATACAAAAGAAGTGTATGTCTCACTCACTTCAAAGGACCATTAAAAATTTCATTATGATTTATTCTATAAAAATATGCATACCTATAACTGTAATTTTCTTTTTGCTTTTCTAACACTCTGTCTGTGTCCATATCCACACTTATATAAGGGGATGTTTGTATATATTTTGTAAAAAGCAGAGTCTGCAGATATCCATGTTTTGAGTTTTCTCCATTATTGTGCGTATTAAATATATTTTACAGGCAACTTCATCATACAGTTACACCTACTGCAGTAGAAGTTGTTTTACATTTTTAAGTTATCTCCATACTCACCTTTGGACATTACTCTCCATGGAGTCTGATCAATTATGTGTTGCATGTGCATCTTGTTTTGGGAAAGAAAGATTCTTTTACATTTCTTGGTTTTCATTTCTTGTCCTCCATTTCTTGCCTTCCATTGCTGCAAATACTTCTGCAGGTATCCTAATGTGGGAGGTGTTCACTTTGGGAAAGCAGCCCTACGAGCTGTACGATAACATGCAGGTGATTGAGAAAGTTTCTCAAGGATACAGACTTTATAGACCACAACTGGTTTCAGACATCACCTACCAGATAATGTACAACTGCTGGCACGAGGTATGTGAATCTGTGTGTACGTTAAAATACTTTTCAATGTCAACGTAATACGCAGGGTAAGATTCTTCTCTCTAATTTATTGGTTAAAATAATTTTTTAAATTCCTATGATTACGGGATGACTTGTCATACCTCCCCACAACCATTTTTTCCTTCTGTTTTAGCCACCATAGAATATGTGTTATTTCTATTCAAATACAAATATCTTAACTAATTTAGAGGAGACCTCTACCTTTTTAGATAGCTAACATTGCATGAAATAACCTTACCCTTACAATGGAAGGATTGGGTTATCCCACCTGTGAGTCTTCTAGGAGTCAAATGCTGATCATGCTGACATTGTCTTGAGAGACGTGTCTGCTGTGCCAAGAATTATCCTGATTTATTGTTTCTCTTCAACTAAATTTTAGTCTACTGTCTGTGGACCATGACTTGTTCCTCACATGCAGCAAAGAACCATTTGGCATATTGTTGGTGATACCATGAAATGACAGCGATGATAGTCTTTTTAAATATTATTGGCAGAAATTTGAGAAAAATGTTAATGCAAAGAAAGTAGAATAAATTATCACAACAGAAGAAAAATATAAAAAATAACTTTAATTTTCTTTGTCCCATAAGCACCGCTGTCTCTCAGAATTTCTGCATGCATTTAAAACTAAATAACTTTATTCATCATCTTTGCTTCATTCAGCTGCCAGAAAAGCGTCCTGCCTTTCATCAGCTCCTATCATTTTTTGAGGTGCTGAGAGAAGACAGCAGGCCTTGAAAAAGAAGATTCACATACAGATGACTATGCATACTGGTTCCATACTATCTGTCTTCTGTGAGGGAGTTAAATCTGAACTCTTCCTGACATGAGCCACCTCTGTTATACTGTATATTAGTCTTCTTCTAATTTAATTAGGGATTTGGCCAAGAAGTATATGGAGAAAGCTTTTATGATACTCTGCAGGTGACAGTATCTGGAAGGATGCTGTGGAAGAATGTAATTCATTCTGTCAGCCTTGTCTCAAAAGACTTCTTAGACACTGAGATATATGGCAACTGTATACACTCCTTCCATGTTTCCAAGCTGTCACTGTTTGGCCTTAGCTGGAAATGTAAACGAGGAAATACATGCTTGTTAGGCTCTCTGATTATCGCAATTCATCTGAATGCATTTTTCCATTGTAATTCCCTGAAGCTGATGCCTGAAGTCAAATGCAGAACTGCTGCAAGTAACAACATAAGTAGTTATCGTTTCACTTTCAGTTACTTAGAAATTGCTATTGGTAAAATATTACATCAGTTTGTTTACTGGTAGTATTGATTTTAATTTTGGCCCTCGGTGTGTATGTCTGATTTTGAATTTATTCTAAGCTGCCTATCTAAAATATTTGCAACTTTGCTACATACAAGAAGTTCTTTAGGGAGTTATTGCTTCTTTCCACACTTAAAACTTTTTTTTTCATTTATTTAATGCAGAATTATGTAGTCATTGCAATAATAAATGGTAAATTTTGCTGATCTGTATAAAACTTGAAGAGTAAAAATTTGGAAAAAAAAAACTTAAAACACTAGAATTGCTTAGCCAAATATCTTACTACTGAGTAAGAGAACACCCAACTTTCAAACACAGACAGCACTATGCTAATTAAGGGCAACTTCATTCCATCTAGATATACCAAATACATCTGAAGTTTCATCACTGTAACAGAGAGTGTAAGTTAGATACTGACATTTGTAAAATGCTCATCTAATACATACATAAAATGAAGAGGTTGTGAAATAAAGTAATTTCTGAATAACTTCTCTCCTTTGAAATGAATGCTTTGTCGTAATGGAAATGTTAATCTTGAAACACATTGGGTAAAACTCATACAGTTGAATTATTTCTCTTAATAATTTATCTTTATTTATCTTAATTCTTTAAGTCTAGCTAAGTACTGAGATCTGGGGGTATTTTGGCAATGAGATATGTGGTATAGACAACTTAATAGTTGCATACTGCGCAGGAATATAACTTTCATCTGCCTACCATTTTGAATCATCTTCAGCTGTCTCTTGTCCTCGCTACTCTACCAGCTATATCTTTGTCTCCCTGAGCCTTGAACACTTCCCAAGATGGAGATTCCACAGCCTCTCTCATAGCATGGATCAGGCAGCCTATTCCAGCACTGTAATACCCTCCTCACAAATAGCTTTACTTTTCCAGATACAGACCGACCCTGCCAAGCCTCAGTCTTCTGCCCCATTGCATATTTCAAGCCAAATGCAGAACTTTGCACTTGTTCATTTTCACAAGATTTCTGCTGGCCCAGTCCTTGAGTTTATTCACGTCCCTCTAGATTGAAGCTCTGCTGTTTATCAGTGCATCTGCTCCTTCTGATGCCACCACCACAAGGTTAGCTGGAGACTGGACAGGGTATCACAGAGGTTGATGTCTATCTGTTGGTACCTAATCAGCACACAAGGTCCCTGATTATTTCTGTGAAAACTGCTCCCTCCTCCATGTGCCCAGGGAGGTGGTGGAGTTATTGTCCCTGGAGGTGTTCAAGAAACCTGTGGATGTGACACTAAGAGACATGCTTAGCGGGCATGGTGTGATGGGCTGATGGTTGGACTAGATGATCTTAGGGCAGAGGGCACAGTGGAGAGCAATCACGTCCCCCTCCCTCCTGGCCAGACCTCTTCCGATGGAGCCCAGGATACCATAGGAAGACCAGTGGTAACATGTAACAGTAATAATATTTATTTGTTGTTAGAGCATGGTGCTAAGATTGCCTGTTTGCAGGCTGCCTCTCTGCTAAATTCTTTTGTGAAGTGCATGAGACATACCTGAGATTCTACATAAAATGCATGGGCTGATGAAAGTGCAGGCTAGAGATAAGTGCAGGACAGTGTTACTGGGGGCAGTGATATCCAAAGGGGAATCTAGGACAAGAAGTCATGGCAAGCTTCTTGACAAAATACTACAGGAGATTCATTCATCTAACTTTACGCATGTGAATTAAACTTTCCATGTAGAAATCAGCGCTTTTTGAAGTTCCTGATATTGGCAGTGAAAGCAAGGAGAAGATGTGTTTTTTCTTGGTTGCCTTTTTTTATGTGTTTTGGAAGCTCTGAACTTTGTAGCAGCGAAAAATGATGAAATGCAGAAACTCTTCAATGAAGCAGAGTTCTTATTTTCTGCCCAGCTTCAGGCCTGGTTTCTCTTACTTTTGTATATGTTTACATACATGAGCATATCCCTGCACATGCACATACACATTTAAAAAAATAAACTCCCAAAACTATTATATAAATTCATGTGAGAACATTTCATGGCCCTTCTGGGTCCCTTCCAACTCAGGATATTCTATGCTGCTATGATGTCTGTGAAATACTTATTCGTATTAATGACTACACCATAGTGCAAATAATAGTGAATTATAATATATTGTAAATATAGTAAATTTACTATAGTAAGTAACAGTGTTTATGTAATTGTATAATTCATATTTATGATATGCTGTATTTGTAATGCAGCATTTGGAATCGTGGAGGCAATAGCTGACTTACTAATCATTTAGTATTAAGGAAATTTACTTCATGTTTTGATAACGACATAACACAGATTGTTTATTTATTTATTTATTTATTTATTTATTTACTTACTTATTTACTTATGAGGGAACATATGCCATTTGATCTGTACAGTACTTATCCAGAAACCAGTTAAAAAAAATAACTTATGTTACAACCTCCTAACAATGTTCCAGTGCTTGCTGGTCATCACTCAGCATCCATTTTACATCGACACAGATTCCTGAAGGTGCAAAAATTGCTCTTAATTCATACCAAACTGAGTTCATCACTAAGATCATTCTGGTGGCCTTTTTTTTTTCTCACTGTTTATTAGATAGACTTCAGAGCTCTCCATCTGAAAAGATATTCCTCAGGGGCATCACAAGTATGTGAGTTACTCTCATCTATCTTCAGCTACACATAACTTTATACTTCCAAGATTTTCTATCTCATTACAGAGGAAACAAAGATAAATGGGATGCAGCACACCTATGAAAAGAAGTACAGATAGTGTGTAATATGGTGAATATAATCCATAGAAAAGCCACAGGACATAGAAGACTTGCATTTTTGCATGTTTTCTAGTTACCACATAAACAGCAGATTTAGTTACTGTTGCCCACCCGAAGTCGTTGTGTCTGATGGCATCCATAGTTTTTTGGTCCTTGCTAGACACCACTCTTACAAGTGAAATGAAAAACAAAACAAAGACAAGCTAACACATCTTCTAAAAGGATGTTTGTGCCTCTTCAGATAGCTCAAAACCCTTGTTGCTTCTTCCATCTTCATCGTAAGGGTTCACTTCACAGTTTGATCCTGCTTCATTCGCTCTTTCTCTTGCTCTCCTGTAAGGAAAATTCTTTTTATATTACAAGCCCTTGTGCTGTTCAAGTCCTTCTGGATCCCCAGAATAGGGTATTGTAAATAATACTGTTCTTAACTGGGAATATTTACACCAAAAGA
Source organism: Numida meleagris (assembly GCF_002078875.1). Taxonomy (NCBI): domain Eukaryota; kingdom Metazoa; phylum Chordata; class Aves; order Galliformes; family Numididae; genus Numida; species Numida meleagris. The sequence continues at coordinate 119,745,966 of NC_034409.1, read as the reverse complement.
GATTTTGTGTTGGTTTTAAGGGGAACTGTAGCAAGCCTACTACGTTCTCAGAAATCCCATTAACAGAGAGACATAAAAAAACCAACCCAAATACACTGGTGCTGATGCAATAATTTTTAAGAGAAATGGCATCCCTGGTAAACCTCCAGCAAGATCTCTGAAGACTGCAGATGCTGATGAATGTGGGCAAACCCTGCTGTTGAAGCAGGCACTGTGCTCCAAGCAGGCTCTCCACCAGCCTCGCACCAGGGCTGGCAGAAGAATGGCCGTGGCACAGCTCTGCAGCCACAGCATGTCTAGCTGCCACTGTTAAAGTGCTGATGAAAGGGAACTAGCATTAAGCTGCCAAACCTGCCACGTGTTCATCAGAGAGCTGAACCTTTAGCCATCATGGCTGATGAGAAGGGGGTGGCTCATCTGTAAGCACCCTGATGATTTAGCCATGGGGACTTCTCCCAGCAGCCATGATCATAGTACCAAAAATACCACTCACTTTCTTCTATCTCTCTGACCAGTGATGATCAAGACAATAACTCCAATGACAATCAGGCTCATGACCACTCCAAATATAATTAACCAGACGGTGACTGGTGGTTTGTAAGGTGTGGCCAGGGTTGGTACTATGCCTTCAAACTCCAGCGTGTTGACATCCAGTCTGAAAGCCTCACTGATTCGTCCCCGAGACTTCCTGCCATCAAGAAAACATTGAAAGTTTATTTGAAGGAAATAAGCATTTTTCAGTTCCTTTATAATTTTCCAGTATGCCAAGCTCCCACTGAACAGATCAGCTGATCGCAGGAGGTACTGCTAAGCCCCATACTCTTTCTGTCACAGCTTGGTGGATAACAAACATGATAACTTAAGCCCTTAACCCGTTGCAGCTTAAGTAACGTGTTCAGACACTGTCTAAGCTCTTAAAACCAGATTGAACAGCTTATCAAAATGAGGCAAGCAGCTTTCTAATCTCATTCTCTATTTGTGCTTTGCTTCTCATTCTCTTTACCCATAACTAACTCAGTTATATGACAGAAAATCACAGCTTTGCCTTCTTCTTACCTATTTGCCTCCTACAGCCTTCCACAACCATCATCCATGATATTTCTTGCCCTGAACACTTTCCCCATTGTCTTTTCTGTGTCTTTCCCTGAACCTCTGCTTCTGTCAGTTCAATCTGGACAATACTTCCATGGTTGTACTCTCCCTTGATTCACTGTTTCCTCTAACTACCTTTTCAATGCCATTTTACATTGTTGCTACTTTTAGATTTGTGCCCTCTTCTTTTCCCACTGTATTTTATCCATGACCAGCTGCAGTCTTGTAGTTTTACTTATCATTTTTACAGCAGTGACTTACAGTGGTGTCAAACTGTGCTATAAAAGAGCTGTCCATTGACCCATAAGGGGGAACTAGCTCCTGCTCTGACCTCTTTATTTCTCTCTGATCAAATACATTTGGCTTTCTTTCTAATGCAGCATTTTAGTCCTTGCTAACAATAAACTTTGCACTGATTTTTCAACAACAAGAGGAAGAAACATGCATGCACTCGTGCATGCACACACCATTACCATGTCCTGTTATTTCAGAATATAGGAGAGTTCCTGTTAGAATTTGAGCAATGACATTTCCTGGCAAAGTATGATGCAATTAGGTGTGTTATGGCAGTTTTAGAAGCCCCTTGAAGCATTTTACTCTGGCTTCTGTCCAAGATACCATCAGATAGATGGATTACTTTTCTTCTCTCATAACAGTTTCTCTCATCCTAATATTTCCATGCAAACTGCAGAACTGAATTTCTTATCACACTTTCAATTTCATCAGGCTTAAGGTTTGTTTTTCCTTCTACCCTTTCATACTTTTTTTTTTTTCCCCAGAAATCAAAATCTCACCTGATGGCATTTTCCACGTCAGCTCTGGGCACAATATCACTGACATTACCTGGCATGCTGACTGTAAGGTAGAAGGAGACCCTTTGCGTCTCTTCCCCAACATGAATGTCTGTAACCCTGATTGAGAAACAAAACATAAAGGTTTCTCAGCTGTTGAGATGACATTATCTTTAAATTTAGGTAAGGGAATGGTGGCATTAGGCAGGCAATGCTGGCCTGTGCAGAGTGAGCGCTTCATAGCGACCTCAGCTTGGAAGTGAAAACAATTATACTGTTATAATTTCATTTTCTATGTGCTAAGGAGTACCTTTAGATGGAGAGAGTCTGCTCCATACCTGGGACAATCCTTGGCATAATTTCTTATAGCACGTAATGAGCTACAGAACAAGAATGCCTGGGTCTCTTGAGTGTTTGGGATGGGTCTTGTAAGTAAGGCAATGTATGGAATACCAAGTGTAAAAAAGTCCTTCTCATATTCTGCTAGGTATAGATCCTAGACATTACACAACTGATGTTCTATAAGTAATACCAAATAGTTAAAATAGATAGAGTCTGAAAGTTTTACAGGAGACTAAGAAAAAAGGGTGTTTTTCCTTACCGAAATCAGTCTCAGATGATAGATTTTATGTTTGTAAGTAAGCCCAGATAAGATTCATAAGTCTGCATAGAATTCTAATGCATTATGTTCAACAAGCTTATCTTTCCTTGGCCCAAAACTTCTCAGATATTTAATATCATAAACATATATTGTTAGAATTTTTTTCTAATCATTATCTCTTCCGTGATATTCCTATATCTGTGTTGTGCAAAAATTCTCAAGGCTCACTTCTCCATCTGATAAGCAGCCTAAATTCAGCACACTGCTTCTGAACTTCAGACTTCTCAGGAAGGGAAGGAACAGCACACAACGAAGCTGACACCTTGCCTTTTACAACCAGTTGATGTTTGACATTGTTGTTACCACCTTTCCTCTTTGTATTCAACAGAAATAATAATTAATTCCACCAACTCAGACTGCTAGCAAGCCAGAAGCAATACAGACATAGCTGGCAGGGGTAAGAAAACCACTCACTGGAAGTCAACATTTTGTTTCTTCACGTCTACAAAATACTTCCTCATGGCATAGGCAATGGACGACTTGAACAAGAAGAGCTCACTTGCATCCCACACATACTGCAAAGACAGCACAAGAGACCATCAGAGGTGATAGTTGTATGGCAAGTTAGAAATAATTGTAATGCTTGGCATGCACTTCTGTTTTATTTATTTGTGTCACGATAGCATTGCAGGAAGCTACTCAAACATTTTAGCTCCATTAATCTGGGTGCTTTGCAGAAGAATAACCAAGAAGGCATCCCCTGCTGCCAGACACTCCATCACTCTGTCCCTCTGCAATTCCTGGTAGCTCTATGTGGGGAAATGAAGCTGTTGCAGCCCCAGGCATTTCCCTAGGACTTCCCACTAATTATTGCACATCTGATTTGAAGTCTAATGCTTTCACCTTTTAATGATTTTAATGATTTTAATGACCTGGTTTTAACCCTATCATTTCATTTGTAGACCTGTCCTTTTAAGGCAGAGGAACATCCTTTGAGTGGACAGGTATTGTGTGAATGCAGCTTATTTATGTACTTGACTAGTTGGGATTTTGAGGGCTTTTTGGATGGCTTTTCTTTGGTTTGCTTGCTTGCTTTTTTGGGGGGAGGAGGAGTGATGTTGTAAAAAGTCCTTCGCGTCAGCGCTTCGACTGTTCTTTTTCCCTTGAGAACAGAGAGGCGATGTAAGAAATGCCCTTTCCGTTTATTGGCTCCTCCCAGTTGTTTTGTGAGTCCAAAGTTACACACGATGGAACACTGAAATCAAAACCTGCTTCTCTGCAGCAGGACCTGGGAGCTGAAGCAGGAACACAAATCTCTGCAAGCACCAACAACTCGCCCCAGCCCACTGTGCAATGCCATGTGTGCATGAAAGGAAAAATTCTGTTGAACTCTACAGTAAGTTTTTTTGTCCCTCAAAAGCCTGGATTTGATTGCATTGCAGGAATGTCTATAAACACCGTCAGTAACAGCTTTACGCCATTCCTGACATTTTCTTGAGCAATGTTCAGGAAGGCGTGGTAGAAGTCAGCTCTGCTGCAACTTGGCTTTATAGAACCCAGCCACATTCTCCCTCCCTGCCCTCCTGTTGGCACAGAATGAGGACAGAGGAACACAACAGAGGTGAGAACAGGAAGAGCCCACTGCTGCTGCTCTGGGCTGCATTGGGCCCCAGGAAAGGCAACAGTTATTCTTTTTATCACTTATCCCCAACATCTAGGCTTCACGGTGTTATTTTGTTGTTGTTGTTTTTATTTATTATTAGTTTATTTATAAACTAGGAGCTAATTGAGCTTGCTTCTACTACAGCTGCTTCTGTACTTAGCAACAAAGGGCAACCACACTATGAACGGTCTGGAACATAACTCTTATAGAGAGAGTGGCTGAGGGAACTGGGATTGTTCAGTCTGGAGAAGAGGAGGCTCAGGGGAGACATCATCACTCTCTACAACTGCCTGAGGGGAGGTTGTGGTGAGGTGGTAGTCAGCCTCTTCTCCCAGGCAACAGCGATAGGATGAGAGGGAATGGCCTCAAGTTGTGCCAGGGGAGGTTCAGGTTGGATATTAGGAAACATTTCTTCTCGGAAGGAGTGGTGAGGCATTGGAGCAGGCTGCCCAGAGAGGTGGTGGAGTCACTGTCCCTGGAGGTGTTCAAGAACCGTGTGGATGTGGCACCGAGTGACATGGTTAGTAGGCATGGTGTGATGGGTCGGTGGTTGGACTAGATGGTCTTAGAGGACTTTTCCAACCTTAACAATTCTATGATTCTATGTGAGAAGTGACCGCCCACAGGCTGTCCTTGGGCATCTCAAAAATCTCACCTGGTGCCCACTGTTTGCCACAGAGGCTGCTTTGCTTTCAGAGTCAAATGATCTTCCTGTGTTCCCTGCAACACTTGCAGTTTGAAAGGCAATGCACACCTGGCCTCTAGTTCAAATTGTTTTCCATGGAAAAATGCACCTACATGCCAGCAGGATGACTGCTTTCCATTTCCACATGCCTTATGTAATGCAGTCACATGTGTAACAGTCACCCAGTGGGGAACTGTGAATGGATGTCTGCAGGCAGGTTTGTTTTCAAATGATGGCAAGGGATTCCCATTCATGAAAGTTTTATTTAAGGTAAGATAGACAGAGTGATTCAGCAAGGGACTTCTAACAGCTTTCCTTGTGAGGGCACTTGCACAACACTCAGCTACAGCAAAGCTGTGAGTGATTCTGCTTCATCAGCTATGCTGGTGGTGCTGTAGCTAAGCATCAACAGCCTAAGAAAAATTCGCAGGATAATTGCAGCAGAACACACTCTGGCATAGCTGGCACAAGGCTATCCATGAGCCACAGTGCTTGATTTGACAGCACTTTGTGCTACTGAACCTTCCCTGCTGGTGCCATCCAGGGCAGTCGCTGGGAGCTACAGGACTGCCTGGCAAAGATGCAGCTGCCCCTATCCTCCAGTGACTCAGCATACTCAGAATGTCTTCTGCTGTTCTAATCACAGGATCATGGAATTGTTAAGGTTGGAAAAGACTTGTAAGATCATCTAGTCCAACCAGCAACCCCATCTCCAACATGCCCACGAGCTACATCCCTCTGGGCCACATCTATGCATCTCTTGATTGCCTTCAGGGACAGTGACTCCACCACTTCCTTTAACAGTGCAAGACACCTCCAAATACTTAAACAAACACTTGCACCATATTCTCAGCTTCTGTGCGCTGTGAATCACTAAGAGGGGCAAAGTAGAAAGCTCCCAAATGAGAAGGTTTCTCTCACAGTGGTGATGGGGACTAGTTTTGGGAGGAAGATTCGTGGCTTGCTCATCAGAGCTTAGGAACCTACTGTCCATACAATAATTCAAATTAAGTAATCTGTATGAGATTGTTTTACAGCTGCTCAATTGAACAACAAAAGCTATGATGGCAAAAGGCAGGCATAAAAATGGTATTAAGCTAAACATTAACCATAATGACTAATAAATGTGTTGTAATATGGAACCTATTCATGCTGCTGATATCAGTGTTGAATTGTATCTAACTCGACTCAGCGGTCTGGGAAGCAATAAAGCACCAGTGGGGCATGTGTGTGAGAGAGTGATAGAAGCAAAAGCATTAATTCCTATGAAAAATGAGCCCACAGTACTGCAGCCCTGCCAGTCCAATGGGCTCTGGCGCACAGGTCTAAATGACCTGCTGATGACACACTCATTATTGGAAAATTACTAACGATCTACAAGGTGAACAAAGCTATTAGCAGAAGCAGGAGTATGTGTTCTGAAGCCTCTTAGGCTGCCTCCGTGAGACTGCCATAAAGAGGTATAGCTAGAATAAGGAGCAAATTGTCAGCCAGGTGCTGTGCTAAACAGATGGGCTAAGCCAACGTTCTGCTTAAAATCTTAAAACGCCATCTTTTGCTTTGCTGAGTGTCTTTGGCTGCTGTTCAGTTTTATGGGCCCAGATGGTGTCATCGGTGCACTCATGGGAACAAAAGCCCTTTTCTTCCTGTGCTGCCCTGCACAAATGGGCCCTACAGCAAACGGGCAAACAGAGATCCAGAAGTGTTGTAGCAGAAAAACATTTGATAATAGTCAGTGGGATTCAGCCTCTCTCTTTTAGCTCCACATTTAATGTGAAGTAGCTACTCTAATTTAATTTCTGAAGGCAGCTACTGCAGCCATGATGGAGGAAAAAGGCATAAAGTCTTTATTTTTACTTAGACACACCAGCATAGCTGGGCAAAATAGAGCAGTTTTTAAGTACACAGTTCCCCTTTGCTAGCCCTCCAGGTAAAAAATGATTGGTATCTCCACAGAATAACTCAGCCCATTCAGCTGAGATGTTTCCCTTTACATGAGTGAGGCTGATCCCTGGAGAGGTGCCTCCAGTAACTCTAGATGCAGTGTGGATGACAAACCCAGACAAGACATCTTCTGTGTGAAAGCCCTTCCTCTCTGCTGATTCCACTCTTCAGACACAAACCCAGCCCAACCCTGTCTCCCTTCCTGAGAGCAGCCAGCACAGCACTTCTGTTGCCTAAGAAATAACAAAGAGTGTCCCAGTGCAAGTACACTTACCGCGTCATTTCCCAGTGCTGCTTTCAAGCTGATGCGTACCTTGATGGCATTGTCAGAATCTGATTTAAAAAGAAACAAGGACTGTGTCAGAGCTGCAGTGACATAAAGTTACTGAGAAATGCTGGGATAGCATGACTTTCCTTGCAGCTTCACCTGCTTTCCCAGGCAAGCTTGGTGGGATTTATCTTGCTTCCCTTTAGCCACCTCCACTGCCAGCATCCACATCTGAGCTGTCAGCCACGACGTTGTCATGCTCTGATTTGCCATGGGCAGAAAGAAAGAGTATGTCCACGGAGCAGTCCTCTGGGCTTATTCAGACATGACCTGAAGGAAACGCCTCTTTTGCTCCAGTGGGAGGAACAGGCAGCTCAGATGCAGCTGCTGGTGTTTGGCATAGTGAATTCCACCATGAGGGACAGGCTAAGGGTTACAGGGCTCTCCAGTACTGACAGTGATTGCCAGTAAACAGTGTGGATTGTTCAACACTCAACATCATCTCAACAGGATGAAAAATGCATTTTTCCTCTGTCTCTTCCTTTTCCTCCCCCTGAGTTCCCTTCTTTGAATAGCACAAGACAGCAAACAAAAAAAAGTAACTTTTCTGTACTGGTTTGCCTTTCCAGAGTGAAACTTACTGCTCAGTGCAATCTCCCATAACCCATCTCCACACAGAGAGGAACCTTCAACAGCTACTGAGAGACAGGGACTTTGCTGGTCAGGGGCTGTGTGGACTAATGAACACCCTTAATTTGCCCACAAGAAGTACATACATGGAGACCAGTCTGTATTCCAGCCAACGGATCTGCCAGAATTGTTCTTTTGCAGCCAGTTAAATAAAGGCTCAAAGTAGTGGAGCAGGGGTGTTGCATTCATGTATTTCTCTCCCGTTGCACTTTCCAGTGCTTGAGTCCAGGGCTTGGATTTGCCTAATTCAAGTAATTTTCTATGTAAATGGAAGGATAGGTAATATATGTTATTAACATGTTCTGTTTAGGCATCTAGCAAAACAATCTGCAATCAATATCAAAGTTTTTATTAACAAAACTAAATTATTTTCTCATTAACAGGCAATTCTACCTTTGATGTTTGCATCCTCAGTTGATATAAATTTATTCAAATCGTCAAAATGAACTAAGATAAATACTAAATTTTCAAGCAAAGTCAGTTCTTGATGTAACCTGGAAGCTGTCAAGAATGACTTAGGCTTTGCTATGCCGTGACTTACAAATGAGAGAAACTGGCTTTGTTACCTCAAATTCCCACCAGCTGCTGTAGAATTGGTGATGTCACATTTGTGAAGAGGGCCAGCGTGGTTGGCAGCCTTGCAAAGTGCCTCCTGAAACTGGAACTGGTAAATTGTCCGGGTGTAATACCTAAAGAAAGGCAGGGAACATGAAGGCATACATTTTATTAGCTGTCTGTCATGGAAACCCCGAGCCCTCAGAGTTTGGGAAGTTCTGCATTGTCTGCTCCCTTTTGTGGCTTGGGAAGCTTCACTGCTTCACAGGGAGGCAGCTGGTATTTACAGGCTGTGCTAATTATGGTGTAACGATCCAACACAGAAATGCCCCCTGTCCACAACAGTTGTACTAGATGATCTTGGAGGTATTTTCCAACCTTGGGATTCTATGATTTTGTGATTCTATAACTCAGGAGCAAGGAAGGTTTTTAAGGCCCAGCTCTCTGCTCTGGCTGAGTGTCCTGAGATGAGGTGGCTGGGGCACAAACGAACATCCAGAGTTAGGTGCTTCAGGGCTGCATGTGCATGGCCCGAGTGATGGTGGTACAGGGCACGTTGGCTTCCAGGAGGCAGGGACATTGTATAGATGTGCTCCCAATGGAATGAGGGCTGCACAAATCTGCTGTATTTGGCAAGAAGCCCAGCAGCTTCCTGGCCAATCGGAGACTGCTACTGAGAAGCCCATGATGTCCACAGAAGATTTCCACTGAAATTAGTAGCCTTCAGTAAAAGGGAGTAAAATGGTGTTGTAAGAATCTACAGTAGGTATATTAGGTAATAAATCTTGTTCTGTAAATGTATGTCTACCTTATGAATGAGTAATCATTGGCCACATGAAACAGTGCAGCAGGGTCGCAATACGTCTCATCATGAGGGACCGGTTCAACAACACCAACTATTTCTCTCCTGGGGATGGAGAAAGGAAAAAAACACAGGATTTCCATTAATAGTTCATAAGAACAAAAATATCTGATTCTGCTCTTCCCCTATATTGTCTGATACATATGGACACCTCTCTTCCTACCAAACACAAGAGGTACATACAGCTCTCGGTAACCTCAACTGCTCCACAGCTGCAGACCACAGAGAAGATGCTGCTTTGAAACTGATGGCACAAGGATAGTGTCTGTATTATAGCAAGGCATGCAGGGAGTAATTGGTGGTGCGAAGTATGCTATAGGACACAAATTCCAAGCACACATCATTCCCTGGGACATCCCAAGTTTGGGTGCTAACACTTGTGGTTTTGTGTTGGGTAAAAGCACATAGAGACTGAGTGGCCCAAAGGAGGTACAACCTACAGTCCCACTAGCCTGGAAAGGAGGCTTTTCTTTTTTTTTTTTCCTGACAGCATGTTTTTGGATCAGTGCTATGGCAACAAACTCATGCCCTAATTTCTGAAAAGAGTAAAAAGCTTACATGGAAATATTTTCCATAAATCAGTGTGACAAGGTCTTGTTCCAGCACAGAGCTTTGCAGTGTCACTACAACAGATGTGATAAGCTTCCCTGGACAATTTGTCACTCTCCATTTCTCCGACATCTCTGCTACTTTTGAATAAATCAAAGCTGACTGATTTTTACAGTGGGTCAGGAGGCTTGCTGACATCATGTTTTATCACAGAGTTTGTTTGATGACGGTGGCTTAGTGTTCACGTTCCTGTTAAGAGTGTAGACTCCATTTTCATTGTGGTGCTTGTTTGGTTTCTTTGAGTTATTCTGCCCCCATGTTAGCCATCTCAGGAAATGACTCCAGCCTGAATGAAGCTACTATTTCATCTTGAACTACAGAGTGGTGGAAATAGATTGGCTGGTGAGGATAATAAGAAGAGGCTCTTCTGGCTGCTACTCGCCAGGAGAACTGTATTTTCTTAACTGAGAAAGATAGTAGTTAGCAGGAATATTAATACATAGGAGAGGAAAGACGCAGTCTGGGTTCTTTTGGACAATTTACATCCAAAACCACTGTAAAGTGGAGAGGAAACGCTAAGAAGAAAATCATGCAGATATATTTTTTAGACTGCGAGTTGTATGCTTCTCAGGCTGGCAAGTATGATGAACTCCACCCTCCACTTGTCTTTAAGGGGTGGGGAGCAAACCAGAGCATGCACCAGTGAAACTCAGGGAAGGGGTGTGTTCAAGCTATGAAGATGTCCTGGGGCTTGCAGCAGGGGGACAGCAATGCTGTCCTGGGATCTGGAACATCCTGTGTACATCAGAGGCCGATGTTCATCAGGCTCTGTTCATCAGTGAAGCTGATGTTAGAAAGGAGAAAATCTGCTGGGAGGTAGATAAGCTATGCGTGGCTGAATGCAGGGCTAAGGGGATACTCTGTCTGCAACACCTCATCTGCACCACATTGGGTATTTCTACCTGGCACCTTGCTGGGCTTTGCAGAAACACCCTGAGAAACAGTTCTTGCACAGGAGGACACAGGCATCTCCATACGTTGAGGGACTAGGAACGGATGGTTTCCAAAGTTATTTGCAAAAAGCTCTCATTTCTCAAACTTACTTCATCTCCCACCACCGCTTCGTCCATTCCTGCTTTGTAATCTCACCATTAAACACCATCCACCTCCACTTCTCCAGCATGTAAGTAAAAGGCATTGTTCCAACAATTGTTAGTGCTTGTTTGAGCAGAAAGTTGATTTCAGTTTCTGAAGAGATAAGCAGTTAAGGTAATGGTTATGGTAGCAGTTAGTATCTAATTAGGCACCTACAGTTCCTTCCTTTTATAGCTAATACTTACATCTGGTTTGAGTTACAGCTTTTCACTAAGGAAAAAGTGGAAGAAAAAATACTGCTGAAAAAACATGAGGAAAAATAACTTAAATCTTGAATATGATTCTGCATCTTGTATTTTTCACACCTGCCTCTTAAATAATCTAACCCTTAGGCATTTACATGCTATTTTCCTCCAGTGAAAAACCTCCCAGGGAATTTTAGGTTGAAGATTTCACTACATCTCCATCCTTAGAATGTAATACTCAGAGAAGCCAAAAAAACTGCATTATAGTGAGAGTTTACCTCACCTATGTTGTCTACTCAATATTCACATAAAGGGGAATGTAAATCTCAAGGCTTTACTTTCACCTAATCTGCTAAATGAATATCTTGATAGAGAAATGTATGGCTTTATATATCCATTTTTTCAAGAAAATAGTCTTCAAGAAATTGAAAAGGCTATTGGAGGCTCATGTGGATGGACTGTGAAGTCCCATGAGTGTTTTAAGTTAAATACATAACGTGTATGCATTTATTCACCTTCATCCTCTTGGAAAGTTGGCTCTAGCAGGTCGAGAGATTTCAGATGCTGTGGTGTCGCTGCAGAGAGTGACATGATTTCACCTACTGCTTCATGGAAGCCCTCATTGGCCCCATCCCGCAACAGGAAGGGCTGCACGGAGTACGCCATGTCATACTCAATGTGGCCCATCTCATGGTGAGCCGTCAGGAAGTCGTCCATGGTCACCTTGGTGCACATCTTGATCCTGTGAGCCAGAGAAAAGCATCTGTGGTTAGAGATGGTGTCAGAGCTGGCTGCTGCCTGATTCCTGCCTGCATCTTGAGCAGCCCTAGTATGTTCTCTGGCAAGGGTGAGGCTTGGAGGAAAACCCCACAAAACAGTTTCATTCATCTTGAAATTGCACTGGAAGCATGAGAAAATGGCTGTTTTATACGAAGCATCTGCTCCCTGAAACTTGTTGATAAGCTCACGGCATGTGTCAGAGCCAGCATCCATTCCTAAACAGATGGTAATGCAAAAAAAATCCGTGTGTCAGTCATTCCTGCCATTTCATCCTCATGCAGGTACCACTTAATAAAGGACAGAACTTGTCCCGGGAGACTTCGCTGCGTGAGAATTTGCTGTCTCTCTCCTTTCCCAAGTATTAAGTAGACTGATGTTTTTTCATGAAGCTTTGGGAGTCTGCCTACCAGTTCTGATACATCTGCTAAAGGCAGCAGGAGGCATCTCAGGGGGTTTTCACTTGCTGCCCAGGGACCCGTGCCATTGCTGCAGAATGTGTACATGTCCATAAATCCCACTGATATCAAAAAGAACCTACATTTATACTTACTCTTTAAGCCCTCAAACATAGTCATTACCTTTGTAATTCATACAATAGTCACTGTTCTGCTCAAATTTGAGAATAGTCCTTAGATCTTCACAGGAAGAGCTATACAGTAAGTTTTACAATCCCACAGGATCCCCCTTGTCTTTCTCTTTTCCTTTATCAGCCAGAAAAAAAAAAGTGATGAATAAAGAAAAGTGAAATCTAAAACAGCATGGTGCAGCTTTAGTGTAAAAATGAATGTTTGAGGAGATGCTACTAGAAAGGGTCACAGTAACTGCAGTACCTGTAGTCATTCTTCCCCATATCCCATGCTGTAGGATGGCAGACAACCTTCCTGTTGTCAGTCGGCTCTGTGAGCATGGAGTTTGTCCAGAAGCCTTCAGTCATGTTGTAGAGGCCAATGGAGACGAAGAAGGCCTCAGCAGTTTTGAATATTTTCATTGCATCCCAGTTCTGGAACAGACAATGTCACCTTTGACCTTTCCTTCTGCATGGAGCTTGTTCTCAGCTGTTGACTTAAAGCAGTGCAGCTGACTTCACGTTGGCCTCTCCATGACTTCAGGTCATCAGCCAACTTACTGGAAGTCAGCTGGCAGCATCCGCTTTTGGCACTTTTGTAAATTCTGCTGGGAACTGGAATTCAGTGTTTTCCCCACAAACAAAGTAGGCTTCTGCAATCAGAGTCAGCAGATAGCACCTGACCCAGACAAGAGAAGCCCTAAGTAAAAGATAAAGTTGTGGAGATAAATGAAGGCTCAGCAACACACCAGGTGTGGGATATGATTCTTCAGCTACTTCAGAAGGGGACAACTTGTTGGAAGCAATGGAGCTGTGATCATAGCAAACATGTGAGAATGGAGGGGTCAGCCATAACTTTAAACCTGGCAAAAGTATCTGTAGGAGTTGCCCTTAAGATTGTAATGCCACAAGAGCTCTGCATCGACTGGGCTGAGTTTCTACTGAGATTTATGTGGCAGATGCTAAGTTTGACACCAGTCCTAAATTAGGCACATCCACGAACAAAGATGAGGCCAGACTTTGTTCCCGCAGCTCTGTAAGCAATGCCTCCTTTCCTCACAGTGGTGCTTCACAATACGTAAATTTAAGACTAGAGGGAGTTCCATGCTGGAAAAATATGGGTGAGATTGATACACACTGCTTATGAATCAAATTTAGCTACCCATTCTCTTGCCAGTATAACATCTGAATGGAGCAGTTCCTATTTGTGGAAGGTAGATACCAGGTAAATAATCACATTTCAAAAACCAAATTCTATTCAGCTCCTTTTTAATAAAAGGAACAGGGTTCAGAAAGTGTACAGAGAGTTACTTTCACCCATGTTCTCAGTCTGGCAAAAGAGTCATGGTTGTTAACACTGCACAACTCAAACACAGACCTTATGGTGCTATGCAGTTATCAAAAGATAAGAGATAGGTAGCATTTCAGTTTCCTAGCTGCACACAAATAAACAGGACTGGCAAAAAAAAAAAAAAAAATCCTGTGATATACAAATTATTTGATTATGGTAATGGTTTGCAAAGCTCTTATTTGACACCAGCCAGCTTCATGAGTCCTACAATATTTATATTTACAAAATATATCTCTTAATGGATAAGTGTCTCAGGAAATAGACTCAGAGCTGAGATTATGCTAAGTCAAAGAGACTGGAAGACAAAGAAAGGAGAACAGCTAAGGGAAAAGGTACTGTAGGAAATAAATGAACACATTCAGGTGAAGAGCAGAAAGCAATTCTTTGCTGATGGCGTGACTGCCTTAGGGCAGCTATGGTTTTCTAGATAGTGGCTGCCATGTGTGTAACTTTTATGCCATCTAAATTCATGACATAATGCATATTGAATAAAGACTTTATCATGTCTTACCTTTTGAACCATAGCAGAAGTTACATCAATGTTTGGTTTGTCTGGATAGGGAACGGTCAAGTTGTACAGATTTGTCCAAAATCTACCCCACATATCACCTTCAAAAGAGAAAAAAAACATAGAAGAACTTTACATGATTGTGTATTGTTCAGAGCTGTCAGACAATTCTATAAATTCTTCAAGATCATAAACAGGAACTCTTATATGTCTACACAGGTCTGATCCAGACACAAAGTAGAGGGGAGTAGTTCTGGAAAGTCACAAATATGTCAAAGTCAGATCAACAATCTCTTCATTCCCAAAAATTTGCCATTCAGTGAGTGTACAATACAGTTCCAGGACTGATTACCTTCCTAAAGGTCTGCTCAAAGCTGAATGCCCACGTTACTAGCCCATGTGATCGCTGCTGTTGCGCTCGTATGCATTACAGTTACAGCAGCTTGATGCTGCGTGCTTTGAAAGCAAAGTCATGAAATGCCAATGCTAAGGACAAGATTTGAAAGGGGAATAAATAAACCTCTCTGAAAGTCTCAAGTGCTGCTGAGGGGAGGGAAATGTCCCAGCGCAGTGCTGGAGTTTCAAGCTGGGTTCCCACAGCTCCAGCAGGGATGGAGACCCTTGCGTTCCCACATGCCTCTGCTGCTGAGCACCTGTGCCATCTCTGCCATCTCTGCCAGGGGCATCTCATTTCTCCTCTCCCCTTCTCTTATCTGTACCCTGTTTGTTAATATTAAACAGGCAGATTACTCTGTTCCCATGTGCCTTGAAGGTGGTCGTCCCTCATACAAGGTCAGGCTTGTGTGAACCGGCTGTGTTGTCATACCCAGCAAGTGTGCAGGAAGGCATCCAGTGGGGCTGATGAGCTCAGAGCCATAGACCTGCTCCAAACGGTGCCTCACATAGGCATGCAGCTGCTGATACAGAGGTTTTATCTGGAGGCAGAGGAGGAGAAGAAAGCCTATTAATTTTTCTTGGCTCTACCCAACTTGTCCCTCCTGAACAGAGAGCCTCAAAAGTCGTTGATGGAATTCCTCCTACAGGTAAATGCACCACACCATGCTTGTGGCTGAGCTCTGTCCCCGCCTTGGAGCTTAAGCACCAAGGCCATACCCTAGCCCCATATGTCCTGCTCAGCTATAAGCTAAGGAGCATTTCCAGCTTTAGACGTGGAGTGACTAGGCTGCTATTTACCCTCGTGGGCTCTACGTGGAAGAGAGATAAGGACCTGATGCCTTTGGCAAGGCACAGCCTGTGGGACCAAGCTGCACCATCCCCACATGTGGCAACTGTCTGGGGACTGTGGGAAGGGGCACTGATTAGAGTTCCTTTTAGAGGCTGGAACAAAGTCTTTGCAAATGAAAAGATCACGAGGAAAAGGGCACTTCAGAAAAGGATGCAAGACTATATGCCCTCTGCTTCTTTTTTTGGGGCTTGTCTTCAATGGCTGCAGAGGTAAAAATGCCATTGATGACCCCCAACAGCTGTTAACTCCATGTAAACTAAGACTGGCTAGTCTAGAGCAGGTCTATAGTCTTCCTTCATAGCATTAGCACATGAGCCTACAATGACAAAGTACAGTTCAAGATCCCCATGAAAGATTTTTCCTGCCCCTACCTGCTCAAACGTCTTCTCAACATCCTGAACCAGCTGGTCACGGCTGTATTTATACTCCTCTGGATAATCTGTTTCATAATTTGCTCTCCAGTAGTCTCCATAGTCAGAATAATCTGAAAAGCAGGAGGTGTCACCCCAGGACACAGCACAAAACACAGCTCAGCCACCAGCAGCAGTGCAGCTCCCTCTGCTCACCCCATCCAGACCAACAACAGCTTTTCCCCAGAACTGAAGTAACACCAGGTTGGAAATTCAGCTTCCAGTTGCACTGCATCTCTCAGTCCACTGAGCTCCATCAAGCCGGGAGATGAAAAGGCTCATAGCTGAGGGATTTTCCCTAATGCTGCAGAGGAGGGTCATAATGATGCCTACAATCGGTTAAAATTTCTCATCAAAATTGTCTTTTTCTTCGCTCGTATAACTGTTTGGACTGCAGTGTCTTATAGCTGATCTCTAGCTCCAGACTGACAGTTTTCAGAAAACAAGGAAAGTCGGCGATACAGCAGCAGGCTTGTTCCTTGAAAAGACAGTTACCTGTGATTTGTGGGGAGATCTCTGACTGGAAGCATGTATCCCTTAATGCAAAGTCCTTTTCAAGCACCTTGCTGAATTTGCTGCTGTAGACCTACAAAACCTGATAGTTCCAGCTGGGGCAGAATGCTTAAAAATACAGCACTGCTTAAGGCTGATGCAGGAAGGCCAGGAGGAAAGAAGAAACACCACCAAGGACACATAGCAGCGGTCAAAGATTTTTAACTTGAGCATGCTTGCCCTCAAGGCACAAGCAGCGCAGTTCTGGGAAAGGCAGTATGTAGTGAAGGGCAATACTATGGCATTTGGGAAGAGTGCCAACAAAGATATCCCCCTTTTGTTCCAGGCTGGTGACTTAATTCTCATCTGCTCTTCGGTGCATGTCTGCGCTACATTTTATTTTGCATCATGCACGCTGAGAGCAAATATGCACAAAAAGCCCATCATCAACGTGTATAATGATCTGGTTTGTAAATTCTGTGCAAATTGTGCAAGATCAAGCTCAAGAGAAGCCAGGGAAAAAAAGAAAGAAGAAATGCAACTTACTATTAAGCTTTGCAGCCTCATTTTTAAGTTCAACATACTCTTCATATAATGGTCTCATCATCCTGCCAATATCAGCTCTCCAGCCTTCCCAGGCCCACAGTCGCTCATGATAATCTGTGCTCTTGGCCATAATATCATCCAGACCTGTCAGAATAACAACAAAAAATAAGTACTGGGCCTCGAAAAAACAGAATCTCTTTATTTTTCTTTCACAGCAGGCAAATGAGCCAAAGCAAAAGAGATGCCACGAGCTACAAAGATAACGTTTTGTGTCTGATATGTTAAAAAATCCCATTATTTTATTGCTTCCTTTTTGATTTAAGGTTTTCCCTTTCTTATCTTTAAGAGACACAGAACAGACCATGAGTCAGTTAAATCAGCCACGCTCTCTCCCTGCATCAGTGTCCCTTGACTTGGTAGTGTTCTTGGGACTGGCCTCACTCTGCTGCCACCCCTCTTTTGATGCAGCCCAGGACACCGTTGGCCTTCCGGGCTGCAAGAGCACACTGCTGGCTCATGTCCAGCTTCTCATCCATCAAGATCCCGTAGGCCCCTGAACTGCAAGCTGCAATGAAACTTTGGCTCAGTTTTAGATAGCAGGATATAGCTGTGGGTATATATGGGGAAACTCTAGCCTGTTTTCTCACAGTCAGGACGCTTTCATGGGTTTGCCTCACTTTTTGAACTCACACTACAAAAGGCACCATATGAGCACTTGCTAATGCCACACCTGGCTCCAGCACCAAACAGTCGAACGGTTCAGTGGCTTTGCAGACAATCCCAGTGCTGTAGATGGTACTCATTGAGTTCATCACGGAGCTCAGCTGCAAATTAGATGTGAGATTTCCCATTAGAAACACACTCTGTGCAAAATAAGAGCCAGTTATGCTGATTCCTTAAGAGTGCTATTCAACTCTTCACCCACTGGCTCAACACTTAAGCCTATATCTAAGCTCACTAGAGATTAATGAAAGAATTTGCCTGAACACATTACTGAAGCAGGGCCTAACTAGAAGAGACAGATAATCTCTTGAATATATGACGTAATCTACAGGACCTTAATATCCAGTCAGCAGAGCTCTTCATTTAATGAACTTGCACTGTCAATAGACAGCTGCAATAAAGCAATAAAGTTTAGCAACACACTTCCATGAACATGGATCTATCTATAGCCTCCTTGTAACTCATGGTTTGGAGCAGCAGTGAGAAGGGCCCCCTCTGCACAGGCTGCCAGGCTGAACTCATCACATCCATGCACATACCTGCTCAAAGCCCACTGCTGAGAAGATGCTGCCCATATCATGGATCAGCTGAAGTCCAGATGCATCTGGAATCATGGAACCATTCAGCTCAGAAGCTGTGCTACACAGCTCGATCCTTTTTTTTATTATTTTTTGATGTTTTCAAGTTTTCATGTCTCATGAAAAACACACACTACCTTTAGCTTTTCCTCTAGGACTAGTTTTTTTCTCCATTTAAGCTTTAAACCAGAACGATTTAGAGCTGTCAGTGGGAGGAGTCATTGATGACTAGCTCCAACTTTATCGCTGTCAGCATTAAAATGAATGAAGACCCCAGAAAATTTTTGTGTCAGTGAAAAATATTTAAATATTCCTACAGAATCCTATCAGACTGCAGAAAGTCACTTTTCATGCAAAAATCAATCATTTCAGCCCAAAGACTGTTTATCTAGGAACCTGGATGTGTCTAAATGTAGAGGATACTGAAGAAAATACCTCCTCAAGAGAGACAGCAGTACTATTAGTGCACTGCTGTGCTCCAAAATAAATACATATTTCTATGAACCTTCAGCATTCCCAGCAAGACAATCTGTCTTTCCAGAGACATGTCTCATTTGGACCAGATAGAAGGCCTGGCCAATCTGCTGTGTTTCATGCACTGTGGCTAACTCTGCTGATCTTAGCAAAAAAATCTCAGTATCCTTCCATAGCCACAGAGTGTAGCATACCCCAAGTCAGAAGGGACCCACAAGGATCATTAAGTCCAACTCCTGGCTACTCAATAAGGAGGACTGTAGGATCCCCTATCTCAGTGTTATCTTATAGTTTGATGTTCAGCCATAAGGTGCTAACCGAACCCTTGAGTGTGTTATAGATTCCTGTTGAGTCTGTGGAGCTCACTGCATTGTTCTCTGCAATTCCATATATAGTTGCTATCACAAACATGCGTTTTACATGAACTCATCAGTGAAAATATTAAACCTCTTTCTGAATCTTGATAAATGTTGGCCTCAGTGTCTTGCTGAAGAAAGGTTCTCTCTGCCTCCACCTGCCTGATTCACTGAGCGTCCTTTCACCCACCTCCTTCTGCGTATTACCCTCACTATGCACATAGCTGCGCACTCAGCATGGGTCCTCCTTTTCCATATGACTAATCCGGCCACTTGTGCAAGGGCAACTCTGAGGCGGGTGCTAGTTTGCAATTTATTGCATGGATTACACGACAAACTGCTGACATGAGTGGGAAGCAACTTCTAAGCCAGACGCCCCTTGTATTTCTAAGGTCACCTGGTGCAGGTACGTGCTCCTGTAAAAAGCACAATCCTGAGCCAAGCGGGGTGGTGACGGCTCCATACCCTCGCTTACATAGCACAAATGAGCTATGCTCAGCAACTTACTTACCCTGCTGTATTTTTCTGGTGACAGCACAGAGGATCCCCTGTCCTGCAGAGACTGGATCTGGAGCCTGGTGACAGCATCCTGAATGTCAGCAAGTGGGAAGCGGCTAGCGTTCCTGGAGGCCTCCTCATAAAATGCTGCCCACTTGGCACCCGCCTCGCTCTGCAAGAGGTTTGCACAAGCACTGTTACTCCACTGAGAGTTCAGCAGGTTGGAAGGGACCTCAAAGCCCATCCCATCCCAACACCTGCTGTGCCCTCCACCAGCTCAAGGCTGCCCAGGGCCCCATCCAACCTGGCCTTGAGCACCTCCAGGGATGGGGCACCACAGCTTCTCTGGACAGCCAGTTGCAATTACAAATGCATGAAACTCCCAAATGTAGTGCACAAAGCAACGCTATTTAGACTTGAAAACAACTTTAAAAGATCCCTCTTATTTTTTTCATCTTTTTTTAAATATGTTTGTACAGGGAGATTAGCACATCAGCACCTGTCCAAAATGGCAACATGAGCAGTACTAATTAACCTCAGCCCTTGGGATAGTTTAATTAATTGTGTACATGACAACTTCCTGGGCTGTGGAGAGGGCGCTTGTAAAACCTGTTACATCTTGCTGCTGAAGGATACAATCAACTCACAGTGAGACCAAGGTTTTCTTGAGGGCAGTGACCAGGTTGTCCAGCCCTGTGCTTCAGGGCAGCAACAGACATGAGATGCCCACACAGCCCCTGGCAATCTTTCCAAACACTCCTCCTTCATAAGAGCAAAGCAAACATGTCTGCCTATTTCTCAGCAGCTTGCAAAACTGAGCAAGAATTTGATGAGCACCCAGAGGAAGAGAATCACTGTGCAAATCCCCAACTGGGGAAGGAGAGGTGTGCTAGAGGCAGCAGGGCAGGAGAGGGGCTCTGCGGTTACAGAAGCATTAAGCTTGCTGTCTGTTTTTTCCCCAATTAAAGAAACTGGTTGATAAGTCAGAGGAACAGTTATGACTTTTGTGGCCCAATTTAGAAGGAAAATGGAAGGGAAGGAGCCAAAAGGGATGGTATTCATTAACTCTGCTCCTCCCACCCAAAGGGAGGATGGGAAGCAGTGGGTTTATTACCAGCACTACCAAAGAGATCAAGCGAGAGAAAATATCCTCTCCGAGCACTGGACTAATTGGTTCTTATTGCTGGTATCTCTTCACATATTTTATTATCATCTCATTAATGCTGAAAGTGCTATATGGGGCTTTCATTTTACGTGTTTGGAAATGTTACAGTTTAAGTACCTGGTGCCTTGGAAAACATTCCAGATTGACAATGATTAGTCATTAGGATTTCTTCCAGCAACTGGTTTCCTTGCTTTAATTAAGAAATACTATAATTAAACCATGTTTTAATTAAGCTACAAGACAAAGTGGAAGACTTATGCCATTGCATCAAAGTAGACATAGGATGTTCAGCTTCATTTTTATGCATTGAATTGCTTTTTCTCTAAAACTTGGGTTAACCTTAAAAAGGCAAGTAGCTACAAATCTCTTGGTGTTTTTGTTCGTTTTTAATGACTCCAAGGTTATGAGATGCTAGGCTGCAGCACAGCAGTACCAGCAACTGGTCAGAGGATGGCTGACTGCTCTTGCAAACACAGCACTTGCCAAGAGACCCAGTTGACTGGGGCAGCAAGATGTTGATGTTGGAAAGGAGGGCAAGCTGCTTGAAATATCTTGCAAATACAGATACTATGGTCCTTCCTCAAGATATAAATTCACTTTCAAATCGATGCTCTAGACCACCATATGACAAATTTCACTGTTGGTTTTTTGGAAATCTGTGATCTCACTTCATTTTTCCTGATTTAATACCTTCAGCCAGTCTACTAACAGCCAGAGTTATGAGATGAATATGCTAGGAAAGTCTCCTAATGTGTAAAGGATACAGAACACTATACAAGATCATCAGCCACCATTTAATAAAACGTTTGCATTCAGAAAATGTGTGGTGACCTGCTCAGAAACACCATTCTGTGTGAGCTTGGAACACCAGTGAATGTGGAGGAAGGTCTCTCCCAAACCCATCTGATTTTGGGGCCAAGCATTCAGTACTCCTTGTTTTTTCCCTCCTCTCTCAGGGGTGACTTGGAGTGATGGCTGAGAGTGAGTCCAGCCTCTGGCCCAATCCCAGCAGCCCAGGCACCAGCCTCAGGCTGTTGGGGCTGTCAGTGGCCTGGGCACTCCAGTGAGGCAGTACTGTGGTAATGCAAGCCCCTAAAGCAGAACCCAAATTTCTGCCCACCTTAGTGGAACCAAAACAAACCGGAAAGTAAACACTGGATTCCTAGAACACCAGTTAAACCCAAGGAATGGAGCACTCACCATTTTCCTGGCTGTCTCCTCAGTAATGTTGGTGTTGTAGTTCCATGAGGCAAGAGAGTTTTCATAGCTGATGTCTTCTGCTCTCACGTTGAACTCTGCCAGAAATATTTGGGCTTCCTGTGTGACATCCTGAGGGGTCACAACAGCGCTCAGACCACAGAGAAGCCAGAAGTGAACCAACATATTCATGCGCGGACTGAGAACCTCTGGATGAAGTAGGTTTCCTCAAGTGAGCTTCTCCGCCTTCTTCTCATCAGCCTTTATGCATAGCAAGTGTGAACTAAAGAGGCTGAACTCAATTTTCCAGGCCTTTTATAGGTTTTATCCATTGTCAGAAAGAAAGGTAAAAGTTTTTGTAAAAAGCCACATAAACAAAAGTCAATGATTAACTTTGGAAGAACATAATTACTCCTAACATTTTATGGCCTTCTTATAAAAGGCTTTTACTTTTAGTTAATGTTTCCCAAGTGTGCTGTCAATGATACTGCTGCTCACTTTATCTATAGCCTGCCAGTGTCTTTGGTAGCTCAGAATCTTTGAATCCTTTAACAGGTTGGTGATAAGCTGTAAAAATATTTAGAAAATTCACTGCAACACCAAGCCATGACCTTATTTCCCAGGCAGAAAGAAATTCCCCATAGCCTGACAGAGGGTACCTGACTGGATGTTCAGGACTGTGTTTTAAAAGGCTTTGCAAACTCATTTTCAAAATAAGCAGGGCATATAAAATTAATTTTTTAAAGGTGAATTACCAAAAAGGAGCAAGCGACATAGTGGGATCATAGCCTCTGGTGTAGTGATCTAACCTTAAGTATAAATCAACTGGATTAAAGTACTAAGATTACTCAGATGATTTCACCTAAATATCTAAATATCTTTGCTAATCTAGCTAGGAACTGAGTACTTACTGCAAATCAATGGGAAAATCGATGTATGAATTCGTTCTGGAAATGCAGCTTGGGTTGAGTGTTATTGATCAGACAATACCTCAGTACTTTGTAAATTAGTCCATTTCTGCTCAGGATAACACAGGGGGGTGGGAACACTTTCTGAGATGTGGCTGCAGCCACATCCATGGGGTTGGTTTCTAGTTCCCAGCAGAGCTTCTCTGAAAACATTGCAAGTCTGTAACATGGAGAAGCGGCAGCCAGCCCCTTCGCTGCCAAATCCCTCCTGTCTGCACAGGGCTGAGCACAGTATGGCCTCAGCAGGGCCACCACCAGCAGAGGCCCCAACAAGCAGAGCCTCAAGGGATCAGCCCACCCAGATGTTTGCTGAGAACATCGATTACTCCTGAGTTCTCCTTAGGGTGTTAGCTTAACCTCATCTCACAGACCTATGACAAAGAGGAACTCATTGCTTCTCTTGGGTGATTCATTCCATTGTCTTTGCTGGCAGCTTAGTTTCTTTCCTTTTTTCTCAATATCTCCTGATACCCATGTCCCATGTACCAGAGATAATTGATCTCTGTCATCTGTGTGGAATCTTCCAAGAATCTTTTCCCAAAGGAAAGACAACAGCATTCCTGCAGCCCTTCCTCAGAGGTCACGCTCTCTGCATTGCATGTTATTCTTGCCTGTGCCAACCAGACCCTCCACAATTTGTTCTTTAGAGATGACTTCCAAAACTGATCATAACTGAAACCTAATCAGTCACCAGTACAAGGGTCACTGTCTGTGACTTGCACGTTGTACTTTGCTGATATACCCTTTCTTTCTGGAAACGTAAGCCAAAATTGACTCATATTCAGACTGTGTTACTTTCTAGTAGCACTGCTCTCTGTTCAGGCCATCTCCTTTTTCTCTCTGTACATCTGGTACTAGGGCGGCACTAATTAGAGCATTTCAGATTTGGCTGAAGTCCATCATGATGATTTCAGACCATTTTTCCAATTCTTTACGATCATTTGGAATTGCAGTCCTTCAAAAGATTCACCAGTTGGCAATACCTGCAAACCTATTACCAGGTTTTCTATTCTCACATCCAGATCATACAGGATACAGCAACACTCAGGGAAGCTATCAATTAAAACAGCCCATCTCCTTGACTGATGATGGGCTGGAGTCTGTTTTTTAAATAATTATATGCCTTTCGTGATTCTTGTCTAGCTCATCTTTCCTTAATTTGCTTGTGAGACTGTCACATGGTGAAGTGTTGACAGTTTTTTTTTTAAACCATTTTTGGCTGCAGTTTCTTCCTTATCCATTAGCCCTGTTGTCTGTTAGAGCAA
Organism: Numida meleagris; assembly: GCF_002078875.1. Taxonomy (NCBI): domain Eukaryota; kingdom Metazoa; phylum Chordata; class Aves; order Galliformes; family Numididae; genus Numida; species Numida meleagris. The sequence continues at coordinate 119,721,804 of NC_034409.1, read as the reverse complement.
AGAATTATGTCTATTACCTTGATGTGATCTCTTCTTTTCCAGTAGAGAACAGGGACTACGATGACTGTTTGCTTTAACCCTTTTCTTTTCCCTTTTATGCCGGTAAGGTAGCTGCACAGTCACTGAGCGCAGCACATTTTGGTAGGATAAAACCAGCCTATATGCTCAAAAATTCCTGTTTTACATGCAGACGCTGTATTTGGATGCAGGACCATTTGTGCCACAGCAACAAGAAACGGGAAACTGTGAAAATGAAGTTCAGTAGGGCCTGTGAGGCAGCAGCCATCAGAAGAAAACAAGCTGGGATTTAAGCTCTGGTCTCAACCAGAGCTGTTGTTATACGCAATTGTGGCTGGTCTGGTTGGTTTGTACTGAGACTGAGATAGTTTGCCACCACTGTGGTGCAGAGGGTGAGACTGAGCATGTGCTCACTCTCCAGTTTGCCAGTCCTCCCCTCCACCCTGAGGTCTGCAGTGCGAGCTGTGGCCCCCAGCTTCTGTCAGTCCGCTTAAAGAACTGCTCAGCAATGTTTGATGTACCTTGGCTCTGACAGAGCCACTTCTGCCTCATTATTCACAGTGCTGACTGAGCTGTGCTATGAAATGAGGGCTGCGATAAGAGAGAATTGCATTTAGGACATGCTTCAATAAGAAAGCAGTGCATTGTGCATTGGACATCACACCCTTAAAATAGCTTAAAATACCATTATCAGGCCAGTTTTTCCAGACAGGAGTACTGCTTAAGCTCTCTGCTATACTTCATCATTCTGCCTTTCTGCTCAGTGCGTAAGAGACAGATGTATTGCTCGGGGACTGATTTGCAGAGGGGGGCTCAGCAGGGATGCAGCTGCAGGGTGCCTGGCCTGGAGCATCCCCAGGAGGACCAAAAGCTGTCCCACTGCCCATGCAGGGCTGTAGCTGTCCCGCTTCTCTGCTGTTTGCCAAAGAGCTGTTCACATCAGTTAAATACCTGGCAGATCCTTGCTCTGACGGCTCCCCGTAAAGTGGCTCTGCAGAGGCAGCGAAGGCCCAGGGGTTGTGCATCGCCCTGATGCAGTGCTGAACTGCCTCAACGACTCCTGGGCATCGCCGGGGGCAATCCCAGAGCCTCTCCCTCATCCTCACGCTCCAAACAGGGGCTGGGCAAACAGTCCTTCTAATCCCCAGAGCAGCCTATTTCCCACATGAGTAACTCTTCGGCATGCGTGGTGTCTGACATTTCTCGGACATAGCCCCTGTGGCTGAGCCGGGGGCAGGATGCTGCACAGCCACATTCCAATGACTGCCCAAAGCTAGTGCCTCAGGTAACTGACCATACCTGCAACATCCTTTCCCAAGGCAGGCTGCCTTGCTTCCTGGATCTCAGACCTAAAAAGAAGTTGTCACCACTGCATTGCTCCTTTATGATCCAAGGGCTGACAGCTGCTCAAAGCTTGCTCAGCATTGCCCAAGGGTCAAGCAGCTCATGGGCAGGAGAAAACCCCACACCTGAAAACAACATGGAGAGCTGTGGAAAGCTGCTGATAATTGCCTGAAGCATCAGGAAACTGAAGTGTTTTTGCAAGGTTTAGGATAAAGCATTGAAGCTGAGTGGTTTTCAGGAAGGCAGAGAAGAGCATACAAGCATGCAGGTTCAACTAGGATATTATGAAGTGTCCTAATTTGTAATGGGGAAGGCCACTGTCAGACTCTAGACCATATGTTAAGGGGGTAGAAGAGGAAAGCACGCAGGGGTACAATACCTTGTAATCATAGAATCATTAAGGCTGGAAAAGACCTCTAAGTTCATCTAGCCTGTCAGCCCATCACACCATGCCCACTAACCACGTCCCTCAGTGCCATATCTGCATGGTTCTTGAACACCTCCAGGGGTGGTGACTCCACCACTTCCCTGGGCAGCCTGTGCCAATGCTTTACCACTCTTTCGGAGGATAAATTTTTCCTAGTATCCATACTGAATCCTTACACTTTGCCCACTATGAAGAGCCACTTTGCCCCAACAACTAAGGGAAAGGTATTGATCTTGTGATATGCAGCTTTTCCTCCAGGCAACCAGTGTTTCTCATTCCATGATCACTAAGGAGGCAGCAAGTGGTCTCACTTCATTTTCAAACAGCCGTGTGTCCACACATCAGCCTCTGCAGTGTTGTTCAGATCATGGAGAAACATAAGTCCAAAGTCTAAAATTCCTGCTGGTCCGCAACTGATAAAGGCTGCATATGGTAATTTGTAGCAATTAAGATCTCAGAGATAGGAGAGCAGCAGAAGATGAAAGAGGGATAATGCCAGAACAAAGCAAAACTCGTGCAATTTCTCAAAAATTAAATGTTTTCTGCTTAGCCATTGCTGAAGCTAATAAGATGCTCTGACAGCTTCATGTTGTCATCTCTAAGGGAAAGGGAAACACAGAAGGAAGAAAGAGATTTGACTAGCAGAATCAGACTTTTTTTTTAGTGATCTTGAGCAAAATCTGGTTCCCACTGAAGCTGCTGAATTTGCTGAGAACAAGGTTGAAGCTGTACTATAAAGCTGTAATTCCTCCACATCGTTTTGGGCAGAATTGCCAACATCAATCCAGCCACAGAATATCCAGCTGTAAATGCAAATGCATTACGGTAAGTGCATCCACAGTGCTTAGTGTGTTCAAAAAACTGAATATACTGACACATTTGTGCCAGCAAGCATGTGTCAGTGACCACTGTCAATGTACCTCAGCTTCATGTGATGTGAAAACTACTGAGTTTAGCCCTTCAAACTAGGCATATCTAACAGTGCAAACTTTTCCTTAGCAACTGCCCAGTAGCTTAGGAAGCTGCAGTGTCACTCCATTGCACACATCTCTTCTTACACGCCACATTAAAGGGAAACAAAAACCATGAGAGGCCAAAAGAAACCACTCAGAAAACCAAGCACAGATTGCTCATTGCTAATGGGTTGTGGACAATTGATCAATGCATTTTCTATAAAAACCTGGCACATTTAAAACATTTAATTTCATACATCACAGGTTATGAACTGACCAAATGTCTTAGATGTATTTTTATCTCAAAGAAATATAAGCACCCCCTTTTTACTGGGAGTTATTTTCAGTCTTTATTGCACTTCTTTCCTAAGCTTTAAAGTAGGTGTTTTCTTTTCCCACATGCGGGAGGTTACACTAGAAAAACTCTTCAAGATGTGGTAATGTTCCTTGCTTGGTCAAAACCGACACACAAGTTATCAAACCAGAAGTTCTTATGCTAATACAGTGATTTGCATTCGTTGCAGAATTATTTTATTCCAAGGTGATGAAAGAACAAGATCATAATTTTGCCCTAAGGCTCCTTGTGCCTATTTCACCTTTCTCATTTGTGAACAGCAGAGGAAACAGTGAAGTGCCTTCAGATGTATCTTCCGTCAAAATGCAGAGGTCTTTAGTGAGGGCATAGCCTACTTCATGGAGGTCAGTATGACAAACACATCTTCTGCCTGGATGAACAAATAGGAGCATATGGCTGCAAGAGGGGCATGGGGTAACATCTCCAGGATCTTCAGTGCTGGCAGAGCTCCAGCGGGAATATTTGGTCCAGGTCTGATTACCAGACTTCAAGAGGGGATACATTTAGAGGAGAGTGCTGCAGCCAGGCCACTCCTCCCAGGGTGTTGTTCGGGAGGAGAAGCAGCAAATGCCAGTGCAGTTTTGTCCAACACAGAGTGACATCAGTTTGCGGAACAGAGTTAGATTGCCTTAAAGCAAGTGGCAGAATGGCTCCGATAAGGTCTTTAGCATCTGCCCGCAGTTTGTCATCTTCCCTAAATAATAAAGTTATAAGGACTATATATACAGCCAGTCTGTGGTCGATGCAACGCTTGAGGTTCTGCACAGAAAGTGGTTGTGTCAGAATTATTCAGTCTATAATTTAAGGGCAGCATTTTAAAGTTCCCGATGTTCTCCAGTGCTCCAAGTGCGTAGATACTGAGCGGCAGTGTAAACAACTTACTCGTGCATGATCTGTGCTTATTCCAACACAGACATCAATACCCTCTCACAAGTAAGCAGAACGGAACTGCAGCATCCTTCCTGAAATGTTGACTCAATGGGAATGTGGAGCTGGTGGTAAATGTTGCAGATCTTCAAACAGAACTTCTCTGGTTTTGCTGCTCTGTTTAATTGAATTTTCTTCTTTCCTCTCTTTCTCAAATGCAGCTCCTGAAAATAAAACAATTCTCTCTTGGGCACACCATGTTCCTTTGCTGAAATTCATTGGCTCAGCACAAACACAACTGACTCATTGTATTAGGAGGTATTTTACTGTATATTCTGTCACTTGTTTCTCACTTTCCTGTTATTATCGGGTCTTTTGATGGCAGGTGGTTTAGAGAAAAAAAGCAGAAATTACAAATGGTGAAAGTTACATAAAACATCTGGCCAGATCCTCAACAGATATAAATTGTCTTTGTAACATTTGCAGGTGCTGGGGAACAGGCTTTACGAATTCAAAGTGCTCTTTGTTTTCTAATAGGTTTCTGCTACGCAGAGAGACTGGAAAAGAGATTTATTTCTTCTGTAGCACTATGCCCTTGATTAACCTCATTTGCAGCAGCTATTTCAATTAAAGAGCTAACACCAACACTGACTTCTAAGCGTTGCTAAGTGTGATACCTGTCTGCTCATGTATCATTTACTTCTCTCAAGCCATTTTCTGTCAGTGCGGAGGCAAGCAAGATGTATGCTGCGGGTGAATCCCATATCATCATTAGCAGAAAATTACACCAAACTGCTGTAAAGTAATTACACTGCTGAGAGGTGAGCTGGGAGGAAGCCAGTGATTAAATACGTGCCACCAGTGCTAGCCCACACCACACAGTGTTTTGCTCAGAGGCTTTCAGTCTGTTTTCCAATTGCTGGCCAGTGCCACAGCCTGAATCACACCTTCACTGAGGCCAGGGACGTACGCTCAGGTACGCTCAGCCCTTTGTCATACTAAATGAATTTTATTCCGGTCTCATACAGCAGAATACAGGACAATGGTAGTTTTTATACAGTAGCTTGGGGTTGCTCTTGCACCACTAAGCTGTTCTTACTGAAATCTTTCACAGGCTTTTGCAGAGCTGCTGCTGCTACAGCAATCCATTGTAGTCGCACTGCAGTGTAGCTATCTGTCATATAAAGAATGTGAAGAGTGCAAAGGTTTGGAAATGATGCGATCGGAATTACCTACATAAAACTCTGACTGAGTGAAAGACCTGGGAGCAAGGACTGAGGAAGCAATAATAAGACTGTACTCTGTATCTTCCCTCCAAATGATCTTAAACAATGGTAAGCTTAACCTTTGACGTGCCTGTGAGAAATATGTCTCTGTGTTGTTGAAGGCAATTTGAAGCAATGAGATGTTATCATCAATAACTGAGAAGCGAGCAGTGCACCCTCCAGAACGTGGAGAAGTCACATTCCTTGCCCAGAGAGGCCCACCACTAGGACAAAAAGGAGACCAGGTGAGGCAAACAGCTGATGGGATCCACAGTTTTATTTCATACTTGGCCTCCTCTCCCCCACCCTCACCCAGCTCCGCATTCCACTTGCTCAGTCTCCCAACTTCACCCTGCTGTTACCCCATTCCCCTCCCCGTTCTGCTAACCCTATTCCCAAGAACCAGAGCCAAGCCAAATGGGCAGCCAAAGATGCCTGATATGGCCAAAATGCTAAAGAATTTGTACCCAAGGGCATGAGAAGCCTCCTTAACTTTCAGTACACTGAAGGGTCCTTTACAAAGAGCTGTTATCCTGATTTAACCTGTTCCTATGGGTGAAGGATCCAAACGCACAGAATAGCCATAATAAGCAAATGAGATTTCTAATATTGCCTCCAAACCTGACACCAAAAATGGGATGGCTAATGGTCAGAACTTACCTCTAGTGGTGTGGGCAGCCATTTGGTGACCACAGATATCATATTTTACTTCAACACATTTACATCCTCTGTCTGCAATTACCCACACATGAAACTCTCCCTTACTCAGGCCCAATTCTTCTCAAATCAGCAAGAAATATATCACTGGTTTAAATAGGAAGAGGATAGGGCACAGATAGCTTAGTCTGTACGTATGGCTGATGGCAAAGTAATCCAGCAATGCAGTTTAGTGCCTGGTATCGTTTGGTGCCCTAAGCTTCCAGCCACATACCTAGGAAACCCAGGTCTGAACGCTCTCTGCCCACTTACCTCAGCCAGCCAGGATGCATGAAAAACAGCAGCTGGTGTTTCAAGTGCTGAACCTTTTCAGAAGCTATCCAGCTGCCACATGAAGATTTCAGCTGACCCTGGGTTCACTATATCACTTGGAAATCTGCTTTAGTTTTGTTATTAAGAAATGTAAGGAAAATTTTTCAAACAATTGCAATACGCTCTCAGACAGTTAATGAGAGCTGGGCCACTAGCCACAGGAGGCACCTTTGGAAAATCTTCCTTTTCTTTCAACCTTTAATTTAAAAAAAATTCAAAATGTCACAACTTTTAATTTCCAGGTCATGCAATTTGTGACTTTGTTATGTGAAAAACATGTTTAGTACCAAATCTTTGCTAGTCCTTAACACTATAGATGACTCAGCCACTTTTTAACCCACTCTTACAGAGGCTATCAGAGCTTTTTTTCCCCCAAATAAACTAAAAAATTCATGCACTGATCACTATTCCATCCAAAAGCATACAGTGTATCAGCAAACAGAAGTCAGCTTACAGAGAAAACTTTTGTATATGGCTTAAAAGAAAGCCCAGACAGAATTGACAATGATAGATGATGTGCCCTGTGACAGACAAGAATAATGCAGTTTCACGTTTATATCAGGGAAGAACAACAATAGACATTTAAATAATCATTTAAAATTAAATGCCTGACACAAGGCAGGTTTCAGCTCTGTTTTGTCACACATCTTTCTGAAATCTTAAATGATTACAATGTGAGGTCTTCTCATTTGCTTTGCTCATGAACAAAAGCGTTGTAATGGAAGCTCCAGTGTATGTGTTATCAGTAAAAGGTTCTCTCGAGGGAAATTAAGTGAAAGGACATTTTTCTTGTCTTCATGTTTGACATTCAGGAGTAGTGACGAGATAAGGTAGGCACAGGAGTCTTTCAAAGAGCACCAGATAGCAATGGCAGCATTTCATAAGGACGTGAACCGTTCATCATCTGCTGCAAAGACTCCATTAACGTGGCCTGCTTTTAAATCCAGTGTTTCGCGAGGAATCCCATTTTCTATTGTTACTGTCACTTCGCCTTTCTCTTCTAAATTTTCTCTCTCTGTTGACTCTTTATTCTTTCTAAAAACAAGGAAGAGAAAATTGTCTTATTCTATTGACCTGCAGCACTCCACTGAGATTTCACAGACAGAAAACTGCACACTTAGTCAGAAGTTCACTGTAGGTTATGTTCTGAAAGGCATAATCTGTTGCAGAGGCTCCCCAGCATCACTTGCTCTTATATTGACTTTAGCTGTATTAGCTCACGACCACCTAGAAGTGCAAGAGCAGGCAGCCACGCTCACAGCCTCTTTGCTGTTGTAAACGCACCAGTGAAGGCGGGAGGCTTTCCCTTCCTTGGGCTGGAAACTTGGATTTAGTGGTTTGAGGTCAGGAATGAGAATCAGAAAACCTGGAGTAAACATGTTCTAAACACGTTACACTTATCACTTTGGCTCCTTGTTCTGTAAAATGACAGGAGGGTACAGTAGGAAAAGTTGGTGTAGGAGGAAAATGGAAAAACCCTCTTAATCTGTTTTTGCTTGAAGTCAGAAAGGACTGCCCTACACATCTAGTCTGTTATGTATGTCTCAGATTTCACCCAATTGATTTGAATAAATTAAGATATACTTTTTAGAAACAGATCAGCTTTTGACTAAAGCCTCCAGTGATGGAGACCCAGGCACCCTCAGACTCCTTGATGATCCTCTCCAGAAGTCAGGAACTCTTAGCATTGTAAATCTGCGCTTCTAGTTCTAACTTCATTAATAGCCTTCCAACTCAGAAGCTTATTACGCTTCTGTTTTCTAGATTAAACAGTTGCATAATTTTCATTTTTCCAGGCCACAGTTCTCAAAACAACCATATTAAAAAAATAAATAAAATTATCTAAAATGAAAACCACAAGAAGGCGGTATACAGAAGTATCAGTCAACATGTCACAGCGTTCCTTTAATTCCAGATTTATTCTAACCTTGAGATCTACTAGTTCATAGTGGAAAAATGTTCTGTACTTTACAGCCTGCAGCATCAGCGGTTTCAGAGGATAAGAAACTCAAAGGTCAGCTCTACTGCTTCTTCCAATCCCGCAACACATACTGTAACAACCTGACTCAGAACAATCATAACAACCTGACTCAGTATAATTGCTAATAACAGTGATATTAAGAATAATAAAATTTTATTGGCCTTTGGGTAATTCTTGGCATTACAAGCCTGCTAAATATAAACTGTGGGGTAGTGGTGGAAGCCTCTGACCTCCTGCGGCCCCTTCTGCTCTTACAGTGATGAAAGGAGAGTTCTTTAGCAGAAAAAGTGTGGGCAAAGAACATATAGACAGTACTAAGGTGCAGATTCGAAAGAAAAGAGAGGAGCAGAAGATGTGTGGAACTTGTTGCAGTAGGAATTCAGAGAAGCTAAGTACTACTGAGTTCAAGGGGAGACTCAACAAGTCAAGGGAAGTGAAAACATTATGGATTATTCAAGGCATATATATCAAATCCAGCTCAGGAAGGCCTTCAACTGCAAAATAGGTGCTTGGAGAGTAATAGAGAGAAGCATTTGTGTGCTTACTCTATTTTTACTCTTCCCAAGGCAAATGTTTATGGTTCCTACTGAAAATGAGAATTAAGGGGTAGGGGTGTGCCTCAGTCTAATCCAGCATAGCCAGTAAAGGAGAAAGAATGGAATGGAATGGAATGGAATGGAATGGAATGGAATGGAATGGAATGGAATGGAATGGAATGGAATGGAATGGAATGGAATAGTACAGTTGGAAGGGACCTACAAAGATCGCCGCATTCAACTGCCTGATCACTTTGGGACTGACCCAAAATACAGTCCTGCCCTGCATATCTCCCAAATCTATTAGTAGAGAGGGAGGTGTCGTATCACTGTTGTTAAAGGAGAACAAACATAAAGTTGGGAGACCGTGTATCTGATCCAACTCATTCTAAAGTCAATGGCTATAATCACATGGAGCTCTGCTAATGACTTCAAGCTGCAAGCAGCTGGGGGGCCTGCTTTTTCACATGTTGGCAGTGATGCACAGTGAAAACCTAATTAAGAAAATCTTCCAGTTCAAGAAATGACACACAAGTCTAACTCATTACTGATACTCCATTAGAGGTCTATCATGTGCTTCCTTGCTACCTGAGTATGAGCAGGCTGCAGCACACACTTTTGTGCTTATTTGAATTTAGGTATTTAACTGGTATTTTAAAGGCCAGTAAAGACAAAATGCCAGATTTATGACAAATGAACACTGTCCTTTGGGCCAGATTTCCAATACAGCTTACTAGGCAGCACAGCTGTCAGCTCTGGTCAGATTTCCAGGAAAACTCATTTCCAATGTGCTGAAGACTTTTCACAACTTATCACTTACTTTAGTACCTGAAGAAGAGATGAGCACTTTTGAAATTCTCTTCTCTCAAAAAGCCAAATAGTCCAGACTGCCTCTTTTACCTCCCCAGTCTTTCCAAGAGTAGATGGAACAAATACGTACTTGTTTTACCCTGTTCCTCCCTCAGCTCTGCCTGCAGATGCCATTGAGTTGAAAGGAGGGTTAGAAATCAACCAAGGATGACTCTGCCCTGAGGAAACACTATGCATAAAGACAGAGCAGGGAAAAAGAGAGGGGAGTGAAAGGAGTGTAACAGAAAGTTCAAGCTCAGTTGAGCTACTTCAAAAACAGAAGGGGAAAATGCTGGCTTTCAGCCTGATGTAAAGCACAAAGGATTATTTTAGCTAGAAAAAAATCATGGTTATTTAACATTATTTATTTATATTACACTCATGTGAAATGTTCAACCCCTTTGAGCTAGACGCTGCACAGAGTCACGCAGCCACGATACTACACAGGCACACAGAGGGCAGGTATGGGCTCCAGGAAGAAATGTTATCCTCCAGTTTTACAGACAAGGCTGCCTAGATTCAGGGGATGAAACAACTCAGCCCATATCACAGGGGAGATTGCAATAGGACTTAAAATATACATGGATCTCAAGTACCTGTCCAGACTCTCTCCCCAGCAACATTTCTCATCTACTGTTTGTTGAATTTTTCGTTTTGATAACAGAAAGGGTGTTCACAAATTCATGGAGCTCTTCCAAATGCAAAATATAACTGAAAGGACTCAGACTACATATCTCTCTCTGAGCACTACTAATCCCTCAGAATAAGTGCTGTTCTTCTGAGATCTTTTAACGTTGTTTTTCAGGATGATAATGAGGCAGAAAGGAAAAATTTCAGCAACATGTTGTTTTTCACGTGACTCCATTGCCCTGATATATCTGGGGATACAGTTCCCAATACATTCAATAATTTTAGTACCTTCTAGATGTTAAAAAAAAAAAAAGAACATCTTTTTTCCAGTTTCTCTCCTGTTCCACTATGATTCAGTTGCTGAAGTCACAATGCTGCATTACGTAACCTTCATGGCAGCCTAAGACATGGTAGATCACTATTCACTCAATAGAAGCAGCTCAACTAGTACTCACTCCCAAGGCAGGATCTCAGCTCAAGTGAGAAATTTCCATTCCTTATTCCCAGATCTGAGCCAACAGAGATGAAGGGATCAAAATATCACCTAATAACATCTGGCCTGCTCCAACCTGCTCACAGCAGGTTGGATTCACATTCACAAAAGTCATGGAATGACCTTCTCTGTTTCGCCAGTGCTGTCACAGGGCAAAAACTAGGCAAAAAAAAATGAGTATCTCTTTCCTACCCTACTGGCAAACAGCAAACACCTAGGTTCACAGTGAGACTTGGTCACACACCTGTGAAGGTTCCTTAGGCTCATCAGTGTGACAATCAGGATATGAGTGGTAGTTAAAATGATGCTCCATTTCACTGGTGGGCCTTCTTCAGCCATACCTTAATCATTACTGTGTCTTCTACTTAGGCTTCTCAAACTGCAGCAGCATTAATTTTAGTCCTGCCAGGTTTTGACACTACAGCCTTGGAAAGAGCACAGTCACTGACAGCCTGCTCTCCCTTGGTAGTTACTTGCCTAGTCTGTGAGAGGAGGTTCACCTACAACAGTCTAAACATTGAGAAACATGACAGCAGAAGTCTTTGAAAAGCTATTGTCTCTACTTAGATGGCTGCTAGGATGAGGCTTTTGTCCTCCTTGTTTTCTCAGTACACTCCAACATTACTCAGGCATCTAGTACACATCTAATAAAATTTAAACCTTACCCTCAGCAAGGAACACAAAGGCTCTTTAACTACGGATGGAGCAGGGATACAGCTATAATTTCTCTGAGGTAGATTTGAAAAGCAAAAGCACCCACCCTGACTTAACTTGCCAGTGTGCAAAACCAGAAGAAAAGGTAAGCTGCTTACTTCTTGCGTTGCTGAATCCCTGCGACAATGAGGAAAACAATTCCAGCTACAATGAGAGAAAGAACAACACCGAATACAATAAGCCAGACAGGTGTGGAGGGCTCAACAGGAGGTGATAAAGTTGTGGATATCTTCAGGAACTGCAGTGTTTTATCACTCAGTAGGAAGGCGCTGTTGATTCTGTTCCGGTTCATCCTTCATAGAAACACAAAAAACATCACATCTCTTTACAAGTATATTTTATAAATAAAAAAGACAGGAGAAAAAAAATACTTTCATGTATGTACTGCAAGTCTGGCAGGGTTGAATCAGGGTTGAATCCTGTCAGTAATCCACAGACGATCACACATACTTACAGGGTTTTGAACATCAGACTGGCGTATGTATTAATGTGAAAAATTGGAAAACATTGATGAGATCTGAAGTAAAGTAAACCAGTTGTTTCTGGCTTGGACCACATGCTGAAGATGGTAATCTGTAATGGTGGCTGTGATGTCTTGTTCATACAGCACTCCACAATTGCATGGCACTGGTAGATCCACCCTGCAATGCTCAGAGGATTTTATCAGTGCCACTTAGTTCCTCAAGTTGAACCACCCTGAATGTTATGGGCATATATATCTGCTCTTGCTGTTGGAGATTTTCTTAGATCTATGAGGCACTGATTTTGATCTAGTACAGAAGAATCTATCCCCATTGCCAAAATGTCCTTCTCTATAGGATGTACCTACATGGATTTTGCACATTTTTTTCCATTATGAGAAACTGTAAATTTGAGAAATACACTTTTTTCAAATGAGTAGTACAACTGCTACCCGTGAATGGATATCTTCACCCACATTCACTACTTTGAAGCATTTGCAGTAACTTCTGGATCTGAATCCAAGCAGCCTTGAAAGGCTGTAGCAATATCTTTCATTAGCTTTTGCAAAATTTTTCAAAGTTTTGATAAAAATATATTACATATATTGGTCTTGATAGATTTTGATTGCAATTGTAAAATTCACCCTATCTCTTTCTTGCATACAATTCAATTGGTTTGCTACAGAGCAAGTATTTCCTAAGAAATATTTCCCATAAGATATATGGGAAAAAAGGGTAAGATCCTTGCAAATTCCTTTCTTGGAAATCATAATGTTGGCCATCTTTTAAGCAGAAAGTTCTTACTCTTAACGGAAAGCTAGCACTCTTGGAGAGGACTGAAAGCCATGGCATATTATAAGACTCATTATAAGGTAAGCTGCCTGTGATTTAAAGAGATTTTCATCCTTATTAATATAAATGATTCATTGTGAGCAGCTGAAGTGAGCATTATTAACCTTCATCTAATGGCTGGAGTTACAGAATTATGTGCTGAAACACATTCGGGTAACTACAGGTGCATACTGTGTTTGTATATTCATAAATATCTCGTGTATATTTAGACAAGATCTTGGGACTCACTCATAGAGAGCTCTGAGAAGGTTGCATTCCTCCTTGTTCTTTATTTCTGAAAGAAACTCGTAAAACAAAATCCTGGTCTATGGGTAGCATTCTTACATGATACTGTAGTATAAAGTATTAGAAAAATGGTTTAGTATGGAAGCCTGCAATCCGAAGCAATAGAATAAAGAATGTAGCTTTATAGACCATTTTATTTCTTCTTTCTAAGTTAGACAGGAATTATTTTTTTTAAAATAGCATATTCTTCTTTATGGGATGAAAGACAACAGTTAAAAAAACAAACATGCTATAATAGCATCCAATTTCTCCAGCAAACTGGGCACATAAAAGACTTAAATAAATCAGCTTATGCTTCTGAATGATTCAAAGAATAACAGACATGCAAAAAAAACCTGCATTCCAACACTCTTAGAGAGCTTCAGTGAATAAATAATCTGCTTCCTCCACTAATGCTATGAAGCTATTGTTTGGTGTCTCTGTAGGAAACAGTTTAATCTACTCATAAGCTTAAAAATTAATCTTTCCAAAGAATGCATACTCATTCATCAGGAATTAGGCATTACACCTCTACAGAGGTAGCATGAATTTTCAAGACAAAGTACAGGATGTCTAAAAACAAAGAGGTCTGTTTTCTACTTGGTGCTTGAGAAAGATATCTGAGTTATGCTGCTTGTGGGAGTCATCCCCATAAACCCCTTTTGTAGCTTTCATAGACCACTGGAGTCAGATTACCTCTTTTTCCCTCTTCAGCTCTACACTCTTGTTTTTATTGTCTAGAGAATGCAATATTGAGTAGAAAGTGAACTGATTTGTATCACACAGTACTTAGTACAAGTAATACTCAGCTACTATAGTGACTGGCATTCCAAAAAGTGCTGGTATGACAGCAATGTGAGTATAAGACTATTTAAGCCAAGCTGGGACACAGACAGCTCTTTTTATGAATAGTTCACGAACCCTTCTCATGCAAACATTCATTTCTACATTAAATCTGAAAACTTGTACTTGACAAGCACTAAAGGGAGCCTGTGGTCACCAGCCTTGGTACAGAAGTTCACATGGCACGCAGTGAACATTAAATAATATCAATCCCACCCAAAAAAAGCTGGAATTCTGTCATCTGGGAAAGAAGGCTCTCTCACTGGGAAGCGTAGCAACTGTGTTTCTGCTATGCACAGTACAAAAAATTACAACCCCAGCTCCAGGAAGGTGCTAGCTTTCACCTGAAGCTCCAGTGTTAAGAGAGACTTTTTCCAAAGTTACAATCCCAAAGCTCACACACGTTGAATTCCATGGAACTGTTACAAAACCATGCATGCTTGAAATAGTACTAACCCCTTAGTGTTTTAACTGCTTAGATTAGATGGTCCCTAAAGAGGCAGAGTGCTCATTCGTGGCCAGAGAAAAAATCATCCTCAGTCAGTAGGGAAGGAGAGGCTGCAAGAGTAGCAACTGTACCTGATGGCTGCCTCTACTTCACTTCCCGGAACAGTTGTTGTGTTTTTGGAGGAATCTGTGACCACAAACCAAAATGATACCCGATCCGTCACATTGCAGAGCAGCACGTTGGAAATTCTGCAGATGGTTAAAACAGAAATTATTGAAATATTTAGTACTTTCTAAAGGGGGGGGGGGAATCTTTTTAAAAAGATAACCATTCATGCTCAAGAAAGAAACATCACCCACAGCATTTCTCATTTCTCAAGGTGATTGAAAAAATTTAAGCTTATTGAGACCAAACGCGGGTCTTCAAATGATTTCTGAATCTACTACAAACTTGCCTGGTCTTGGACATACATTTAGTGCAATAAAATAGAAAAAAAGCATTTGTTTCTTAATCATCTGGGCTGTGAAAAAGGTCATATTTGCCCATTGATAAAGTAAGGGGTTTTTTTTGGCAACTAAGGAGCTAGGCATGGTTGAAGTCCCATACAATTTTCAAGTGAGTGCAGTTCTCCTATAGGGTACGCTTTTATAGAGGAGAGGAAACCAGCAGGGAGGGAAGAAGAAACTGACATTATTCTCTTTGACATCCTTCTGCACTGTTAGGCACAGAGTGGAGTCAACAGGCTAAATATAAACATTACACTGGTGCTGGCCTGTGCCCTCTGGTTTGTGCTATGACATATTTATCTCATATGTTTCAAAAGAAGATTATTTGGTTTTATGTGAAGTTAACAGCAGAAGGCCACAGGCATAGAGCTTCTCATGGCATACTACATAAAAAGTAAGTGGAATATCTTTAAAATGTGTTTTTTCAGAATCTTATAAACTTGTAATCTACCACTAATACTAGTGAAAGATGGAAATATAATTAGAAATACCTCACAGAATGACATTATCATTAGTATTCAGACTAAAGAATTGAAGACTAGTGCATGTATAATAAATAGTGACTGAGGATAGATGGTACCCTTGTGTTCTTCTGTCTATTCCAATTGTATTCACACAACTAACAAACCAGCCAAACACATATAATGTACAGCAGCTGCTGTAAAGACACTATTTACTACAGCATGGCAAGGAATATAATTTGCATCATAAAAGGATATCCAAAGTGTTATGAACTGAAAGAGAGCTAGAGCGATAACAATGGGAAAAAAAAGTAAAAAACATTCTATATCATTAATAAAGAACTCAAAGACTGGTTCGGGATTCAGATTTACTGGCCATATCCAAGCAGTGAGCAGATGTTCCAATAGCACACGACTCAGGATGAAGACCATTTTTGTTTCCAGGGAGCAGCCCAAACTTTGTTCCCCTTTGCCCACCATCTGCTTGGCCACAAGCACAACAAAGTTGCCCTGTCTTGTATCTTCTAGTTAACTACAGGGATGTTTGTAATGCCCATTACTATCATGGGTTTCAAGGTTTGAATTGTCCATCATAAAAATGCAAGTTTTAATATTTCTTTTTGAGCTTCTGAGCCTTCCCAGGGTGACAAATCCTCTACTGCAAGTAGTGACCTGCCACAGAGCTCTGTTGTGTAGTGCCATCTGCTGGCTAATTACAAACTTAATTAAATGACTGCTAACAAGACTTCAGGGACGGCCTGAAGAGCAGAAAGCACAAAGTAGGAAAGAATGTAAGGCAGAAAATGTTACCCATAGATGCATAGTCTTCAGTCAGAATAGAAAAAAAACGAGATAGTTGTTAAGGCAGGACAGGCACTGGCTTGTTCACAGTAGTTCACTCTTGATATTTTGTGGAAACGCTTTACTTATTGCTACAAGCCTTTTTGGGTGATGGTTCAGGTGCCAGAGTGTTTGGGAAAGGAAACCTTTCATTTACAGGAAAGGTATATATTCCACAGAGACATGCAATAAAATGGAAAGCAATGATTTTGCACAGCTGAAATAGCCACTTTTACCTCTCTGGAACATCAATTTTGCAAATACAGATAATTTTCCCGGATAAAAGAGGAAAGCCATCCTCTGGGATTTTAAAAGATGTTCACATCAGTTTTCTGGCAACAGCCAGAAGATAAAAGTAGATTTATCCCTCTCAAAATAAAAGCAAAGCACAAAATTTACAGGAGGGGGAAAAAAGAGTCTACTTTTGGCTGGTGGCTGACAAACTCTTGCTGACTTCACAGAATATCTAAAATTGTATCTGCGGAGGAAGTTTTCCATCAGGAAAATTTATAACAGTAGGACCTAAATCTTCACACTGCCGCAGCTCTTAATGCTGGAATTCCTGTGGTGCACTCAAAAACTGGTCCAAGTAGAAAATAGGGGTTTGTATTCCTTTCTAAGTGTTCTCAAAATGTGGTGAGTGAACAGAGCTCATTTCCTCAACAGAAAGATAAAATTTGGTGTATAAGGAGTGGCCGAACGTGCTGCAATTCTCTACAGACCCAGAGACTCAAAGGGGCTCTTCATAATGAGGTCATCTCTACAGCGCCCAGGCTTTCTGTATGACATAGAGCAGGTGGTCATCACTGGGGCAGTATCTCTGTCTCTAGAAGGAGCAGAACTGGGCAGCAAGGCTCATGCTAAGATATGGAAATGTTGCCTCCTTTCTGCTCTCTGTTGTGTCTAAAGTCTTGCCTGATTATCAGCATCTAAAACCCAGCTTCACTGCCACTTTTCATCAGCGGAATCTGAATGCTGTAAATCCTTCCAGGCTCCGAAAAGAGTAACAATGTTCACGAAAAGTTCAAAGAGGATTGCATAAACACACAAATGGACTAGTTCAACAAGCACCAACGTGACCATTCCTTTGCAGCAGGTATGCTTTTTCTTACTATTCTATTTGAACATAGGTTTGATTCAAAGCATGCTGAAGCATTAGAAAACTGTACCTTTACACAGTTCAGGTTTGATAAACTTGACTTCTTCATGCAAATTAAGTGTATCTGTAAGCATACATATGGACATCTGTTTACTTCCTTAGCTGATGATAGACTTTTGCCATAGGGATTTTAGGATATGCATAGTATCCAAATGACAGGATCCTGGTCCCAACATTCCCAGCCCAAAATTGATCTCTTTTCATATTTGCAGGTGAACACCACTGAGAAGAGGGCAGGAAGCCCTGAAGAATCCTCAGTTTTAAACATCATCATTGATCCTAATGGAGATTTAGAAGACTACTTAGGGATAAGGAGAGCTGCCAGAGACTCAAAGGGCACTGGGTACATATGGTGGCCATTAGCTGGTGGAGAAGCACTGGCCCTGAGACCCAGGCGTACACCTCTGGATCTCCAGAAAATGCCTCTTCCCACCTACTGCTGCGCATCTGCTCCCTCAAACGTGCCTTTATTTTCTTCTGTGTTGTGATCAGTAGCCATGAGCTCACCTTGATACAACAGCCTTATCTCTAGAAGTTTATTTTGTTGTTCTAAGTGGTCAGAATATTTTTAAAGTACTAAAAATACCTATCTTAGGAGGACAGATAACGCTGATGAACTTCTTCTGTTCACTCCACAATGAAAACTGCAGCTTTCTTGCATACAAACTGGGAGAAGTTGCACAAAAGCAAATCCTTTCATTTAAATGTGAGAGATCACATTCTTTCTACTCTAAAGATTAACGACTCTCAGACCCAAAAGAGATGCATATTATTTCAAATGAGTCACAGATTAGAGAAAATAGAGTTACCACCAGGCTGTGGACAATCATCTTTTAACACTGACAGATCAAAGGTTGGCTTAGGTAGTTCCTAAATGTATGTATTGAGAGTGAATCAAAAGGTCATACAGAGAGCAAGAAATAAAGGATTTGTATTTCTCAACTGCATAATAAACTTCTATTTTATCCATATTAATAATTACTGAGTAATTCAATGGATTGTGTCTTTCTCCTGTTTCACACAACCTTGACAATTCGTCAGACCTTTCAAACATTAAACACAGCTCCACGATTTATTAAAGTTTAGTTTAGAAATTAACTTTAGAGAAACTGAGATACAGCGTGCAATGCTGTCCACTCCGAGTGGAATCTCTTGGTGGTTACACAAGGGCAGCACCAGCACCAGTTGCTTTTTCCAGCAGCACATTCAAATGCCTGCCATTGCAGGCTGGCTTTTATCCAGCTTCAGAGCCTGACAAAAGATGACTTTGAATCTCAGAAATGATGGAACAGCCTGCAACAATGGTTATACTGATCCACCAGAAAATTATCTGGGGCCTGATCCAGCTTGCTGAAGTTAACAGCATTTGGCCTCATGTGGGAGTCAGCTGTGGTTGCTGCTGCAGTGCTGTGAATGTCTTAGAAATTAATGGGATGTTAAACGGGAGGTTTGTCACATTCTGGTTATGGTCCTTTGCAGAATTTCTACTCTGGAAGAAATGCTGTTTGGTTATAAAATACTAGTGGATTTTTTAGGAAACTTATTTTGTCAAAAATCTTTGCCAAACCAGGTGCAAAATTTGGGTAAATTTAGATGCTACCAGAATGCCATCACAAGCAATTTACTTCCTCTTTTATGACAGAATATCATAGATCTTTTACATCTCATGAAGAAAATTTGCTGTTATTTACCTGTAAAAATGCCTGTAGCATAAACACGGTTCCCCCACTAGATTAAAAACTCCACCTAACAAGCAGTGTAGCAGAAAAACTGTTTTGTGACCAAAGGTACGAGATTTCACTTGGTCTAAAGCATAGCAAGACTCTTTGGGATCAAGGCTGGGTAGAGTCTGGGATTCATTCATTCTGCGATACATTG
>NC_034409.1:119580595-119702116 GCF_002078875.1 Numida meleagris | reverse complement strand
CAATACTTGAAGGGAGCATATAAACAGGAGGGGGATCGATTGTTTGTGAGGGTGGATAGCGATAGGACAAGGGGGAATGGTTTTAAGCTGAGACAGGGGAGATGTAGGTGAGATATTAAGAGGAAGTTTTTCACACAGAGGGTGGTGACGCACTGGAACAGGTTGCCCAGGGAGGTTGTGGATGCCCCGTCCCTGGAGGCATTCAAGGCCAGACTGGATGTGGCTCTGGGCGGCCTGGCCTAGTGCTTGGTGACCCTGCACTTGGCAGGGGGGTTGAGACTCGATGATCTTTGAGGTCCTTTTCAACCCAAGCCATTCTATGATTCTATGATTCTATGATTCTATGATTCTATGATTCACCTGCGTTGTGACTATGAGGGGTACTTGGCTCTTCTCTCAGTTCCCGCTCCTGCTTCTCTCTTCACCATCCTGCCAGCTCCTGCCACTGTCCTTACCAGTTATGTGAGAGTGCTGCTCCAGTGCACTCTGCAAGCTGCTATTCCCTCCTGGATGATGAGTGCCTCCACGCTGCCATTCCCACTGCAAAGGGATTGGAGATGGACTGTGCTCCCTTCTCTGTACCCAGATGCCTCCTGCCAGCCACAATGCTGGGAAAGAGGAACGTTATTTCCAAAAATGGAAACAAGCATGTTATTTGGGATATATTGGATGGTCAACAAGCTCTCTGTCACAGAAGGGACACTCTGAGGTCTCTTGAGATCTGGGAGAAACCTATGAATAGGAAAATCTTTGGACTGATGCCTAATAAGATTTAGAAGATGCCAGAGCTGCACAGCAGTACTTTGGCTGTCTACACATGACCCTAAAGATATCTGAAAGTCCTAGAAAAGCTATCAGATTTACCTTAAAGATACACCCTGGTGAATTATACCCCATGAAGAAGTCTTATGCTGTCTTAGAAGCAGGAAAAGATGCCCATACCTAGCTTTTTGCAAATATTGTACTGACTTCTCCTCTGATAAACTTAGTAGCAGGAAACTGTTGATGCATGCAAGCCTACCTCCAAACCGGAGTAAGATTGCCGTTATCATAGTTGTCCATAGGAAAATTTGTCTTGGGAGGAGCTAAGTGAGCACAAATATTGTGATTTCCCAGAACAGATAAACATAAAATCCATTACAATTTTAACTCCTGTCATATTGGCTTGACTTTTTCCCTTTTTTTTGACTTCAACTTTTGGTGTAATTTCTACACCAAACTTTCTAGAATTAGTTGAGTCTGCAGACAGCTGTGGTACTTGAAGAGCGTAAAGTTCACTGGCATCTGACATAGGATAAAAGCACCATGGCTTTGAAGGAGGAGGAACAAAATAATAATTTTAGAAGGGGGGCCTGGGACTAAAATGAATATACAGAGGCAAACTTTTATGGATCAGAGACTGAATGAAAACTCTCCTGAAAACCTGGAAAAAAAAACCCCAAAACTCCTGCATAATCACCTTTAATTAGCTGATACCTTGAACTCATTTTTGCGGGTTTGCAGTGGTAACATACTTGACTATTTTTATTAATTTTGGTGTAATGGCTCCTTCCTCAAATGAGACACATTCCAAGGAATACAAATAAAACAGCAAGAAACTAAACACTTCTGTGACATGGAGCAGGGAGAGCACCTTCTATTTAAGAGAAAATGCAGCAACCACAATAATCATCATATGACTAAAGATAACTAATGTCTTTGCAAATATGCAATATGCTTCATCTGATGCAGTGATGGCCTGAAGCAGTTTTTTCAGAGAGTAAATTGAAAACCTTATCCCCATTAACCTACCAGAGCCATAAATCTTTCCTTTAAGATTGAAAAACAATGAAAAAATAATAAGCCTCTAGGAATACACTCACAAGGTTTCTTGTTTAAGAAAGAGAAGAACATACTGAAGAAACAGCCTGCTAAATGGTCTGCTGATCTGGCATCTAATTTCATAAGTTGCAATGATCAGAAGCCTGAGAAGAATATTCAGTGCCTTAGGGTAGGTTTAATCCCAAAACCAATTAATGGCTGATCTATGTCTGAACTGCAACATATGAAACGTCCTGATGTTAGGTAACCCAGTCACTGTAATATTAGAGATGGATATCCCCTAGCAGAACTCAGAACCAGCACGGCTATCCACCTTCCAGCCCTCTGGGTCAGCTCATCCTCAGCACACCGCTGAAGCTGAACACCAAGTAAATGTGCACCAAAGCTGCTTATTCAAGGATCTGTACCGCATTGCTCAGCCTTGCTGATGGACTCCTTCTCCTCCTCTCAGTATGGTTACCAGAAAATATTGTGTCTTATGGCCAGATTCTGATAGAGTAAATCGGCACAGCCCTACTGAGAGCAGCAGTAGGGATACTGGTCCAAAGACTGAACACTGGTTCAGATAGAGTGCAGAATTTAACATATAACTGGGTGTTGAAGAAATACACTGGTACATTCAGCTTTTAGAAGCTGTGAATAATGATTTCTACGCCTCAATACAGCAGAGGATGGACTGCTACATGCAGCATTGCTAGCCATAATGCAAATCAAAGTAGATGCTTACTGAGTTGTGCTCTTGCTGGAGTATCTTCTCATTGTAAAAGCCATCATTGCTTTGAAGAGGTACTCTTCATTTGCATCCCAGGCATACTGTAAAGAAAGACGGAAAATCATCAGTTTCAGCTCCAGTCCTGGCAGGACAGAGGGGGGAAAGAGTCACTGAACTTGAAATGCCATATAGATCAAGAAAATTAATAAATTCACTGATTGTGCTATGAAAATAAATTCCTACCTAGTATTTAGTGTGCAGAAGCAGCTTTTCCTAATGTCTGTTGTTGTAAAGTGCAGTACAAAGTGAAAATAACTTTTCCAAAAAATGTATGAATTGCATGCTTCTGTGCACTGGCCAATCTGGAGATGTAAAGCTTCTTACATCAAAGACCAGGCTTTTTACCAGAATTCTGCCAACATAACTGCACCCATGGCTTTGCCTCTTTTGCTGGATAAGCCACACTGAAGAAGGTTTAAATCTACTCTCAAAGACCATGTAGTTCTGCCAGAAAACAAAAAAGATAATGCTGAAGGCAGACTCTGGGAGATGGATGTCAGGACACAAGGAAAAAAAAAGAGATTGCGGCCTTATTGCTGCACGCTATTCTTACAATATGAAGATAGACTCAACTATGAATCACGACATCAAATCTGAGACAAAAGAAAGAAAATAGCACCCTTTCACCTTCAATAAGAAGTAAAATACAGGCTCCCAAAACTCTTCTCTGGTGTCGTGATGAAAAATCACACTGTCATCATTTTGTGTTTCTGAGAAAGATTCACTAGGTTCCCTTGGGCTTTCATTCCCATATGCAATTCTAATGACCAGCAAAAACTACACCTATTACATTTTTATAACAAGACCCATGACCATGACATACTGATTGAATTTCCCCTTTTCAGCAGATTACAAAGATTAATAGTTTCTTGGAATGATATTAGTGGAGGTTCGATGCAGTTTTCTTCAGTCAATCAGAACACAAATCTAATCTTTAACTTTCAGCATTAAAAACAAATCTGCATTGTAATCATCTAAACCAGGAACCCAACAGTGTGGATACTTAACCCTGCTGACAACCTGGGACTACTTTTTCATACTTTATAAAACACTCAAAAAACAGGAGTAGCCTAACCAAACACAACTGAAAATGCCAAATCTTAATTCTGCTTTTTAAATTCTGATTTTGGATGTATGGACCTGCTGCAGCCTCTCTGTAGAAAGAAGGAGGGATCCAACTTCCAGACACCATCACTCATTTTGCTCTGACATTCTGAGGACTGGGAACATGAACAGGGAAGGAGGCAACCATTTAAAGGGCAAAAAGTCATACTGATCATATTTATCATCCCTAAACAGATAATGAGGGGTGAAATAGGTAGAGACAGGGAATAGGTATCAGACAGCGACCACAGAGCTGAGCTGAGCAATAGACAATTTAACTAGCATTAAAATCCATAGGCAGTTCTGGGAATCATGGTTCTGACTCACCACTCCTGCCTTGTGAAGGAAGAGAGGTAAACATACTGTGATGTGTGCCAGTCTGGGAGCTTAAACTGAAAGCAGAAGAGGGACAGTTTGAATAAAAATATTTAAAAGCTTGTATTTTGATCCCACCTTGCTAATGAAAACATGACAGTAATGTCAGCAATAAAATTAAAAGAAAAAGAGACAATGTAGTAGAGGAAGAAGTATATGTAACAGCCATAAAACTATTTACCATAATTTTGAATGCATCTGTATTTAAACTGATGGATGATGGACAATGATGAAGCACATTCCCTTTCATGTTTACATGGACACAAATGCAATACAATACTATCAAGTACATGTATTTGGTATGTTTATGTTTAGTGCACTACATGTATATACGAGAAATGCATCAGACATCACATATGCTCACTGTGGCTGTCTTTGGCCCTTTTGAATTAACTGTCTACTCTCAATGCAACCAGTGACTAGCAGCCACTGTAGAAGCTGCTAGAAAATTTAATAGCATCCTCAGAGAGACACAATCCCATAAATCAACTTCGTTCTGTTTAGGTTTACTCCCACTGCATAGCAAGCAATGTCTCTGCCGTGTACACCCATTACTACCCACAAACATGAAAACAGCTAGATACTTACTGTATCTTAGCTGTTATTTCCATTCCACTGTGCCAAGAACAATATCAATACACCAAAAATGGCACTGCCTGCCTAGAAGTACAGCCCACCTTATGAACAAATGAAAAAAAGGTGTCTGTCTGTATTGGCATCACACAAAGTGCATGCTATGCATTAAATCACATGGAAAACTATACTAACCTATTTCCTATGCTCCTAAGCCAGAGTTATCCTACCAGTCCTACAGTGAAATGCTCATGGTATCAGGGTCTTCTGCTATTATCTAGTTCGGAGTGACTTGTAAATGAATGAAATAGAACTAAACAGCAAAGCATCATACCAAGATATTCCAAGATGGTTCTTTCCTATTGCAGTCAGGCTTACCTGCCCTTCTATTTGCTAAAATTAAAAATAAAAAAGGAAAGTTTACCAAATTCTTAAACCAAAATGAATTTCGGTTCGATAGCAGTTTCAGTTTTCAGTTCCAGTCCTTTGCAAAGAAGACTGTGATGGTTATGAAAAGGAACTATTAGCTGTGAAGTTAATAAATTTTTTGTTATCTGTGGATAATTTTGTATGGCATCATACCTCTTTCAGCACATTGTTCAAAAATGTTTTTTTAGTTTTAGATTGTCTCATTCTCAGGTCTTACATACACTTTGTTAAATGAAATAAACTACTATCTATCTACCAAAAAAACAATAAACGTCTCCACAGTTATTGCTTTTTTTCTTGTAATATAAAGTACTTTTAAGATTAATGATTTGTATCATACCCTTCTTGTGATGAAAAATAGAAAAATTATAAATGACTAAACAAATCTCCCTTATTTTACTATAGTTGGAGAACTAAGAAACACTAAAAAATAGCACTGCTGGGAACAGCCATTTTCATTCTTTCCTAAGGTTTTGAACCAAGATTAACAAAAAAATATTAGTAGTTATTATAAGAAGTTTCATTAATGATTTTGACATATTTTCAGCCATAGGATTACACTATTTTAATAAATTTTTAAACAATGCAGGCTTGCACAATTTTTAATTAAAATCTCTTGCCCAAGAGGATTGAGTTTAACATCAATTTCCATAGACAAATACTTTAGTATGTATCTTGATTATTTCTTCTAAATTTGTCTGGATTATGAAGTTCCCAGTGGAATTAGGTCCCTGCTAATGTTAGTTTAAATTATCAAATATTTCAAGGTAGTTTTAGAATGGTTTCTGAGGTCAGAGGGTGATTCTCATACTTCCAGTCTCTACTAACACCTAATCACGGCGTTTTATTTTCCAGGGCTACTAACAATCAGACACTAGACTTCCAGTGCAGATGACTGTCCAAGTTATTTCATATCTAATTTTATGCAGAGCCCAGTAACACACTGTAGATTTGCTTGCAGCAAATCTACAGTGTAGAAATACCACGTTCTGCTGTACCTCATTGCACTTCAGAACATGAAGGACCATTTGGCCACCTTATTTCCAAAACTCTTGTGTATTACGGCCCCCTATTACTCATCCCAGCACTTCTGCATTAAGGGAAAGGACTTGAATTAAGACAAAGCATTTCAGTCCTCACGAGACTAACCTGTGCACCACAGGCAGTGGAGAAAGGGCACTATCCAAAACCTACATTAGCAGGGAATTGATCAGATATGCTTGAATGATCTCTACAGATCATGCTTGTCCGAGAGCTTGACATAAAATCCCATTTCATAAAGACCTAACAGTCTATTCCAGCTTATCTTCTCAGGCACGCTTGACTTTACAACTAGCACTCTAGTTGTAACCACTAGCAGAAGTGGTTTTCCCGAAATACAGACTTAGATTTATGCAGTGTCCCTCATGCACAAAGTGCAGCATCTCTACTGTTTTTCCAGGAGAGGGAGGGAAAAAAGGACTTTGACAGAAAATTATCTTTAAGAAAAGGAAAGCTTTACACTTCAATTAAGGATGTCATTTTAAGGAGCGGGCTAGTCAAATGTCATGACTTGAGAAGCTATTACAATTAATACTTCAGAACAAATTGCTTGTGCTGCCTTCAGAAAATGCACAGTGTATATTAGTTCTATTTTGACAGACACTTAGTTAGGAACAGTATGTGAAGATACTTTACTTACTGCATTATCTCCCAAAGCTGTTTTGATACTAAGCCGTACTTTGAAAGCATTCTGTGCATCTGACACAAAGAGAAAAAAAGTATATGTATTGATAGTCAGACGAGGGAGGGTTCTAGATCATATACTTCTCTAATTATTTTACTAACCACAGCTTCTAGAGTTGCCCTAGCAGATTAACTGATCAGGAAAACCAGAAGCTACTAGCATGAAACATGCAGCAGCCCTTCAGATTTTCAGTCAGGTTTACCATGACCTCATTAGAATAGGTAAGATCAACATCTGCACTTCATTTGCAAACTCAGAAAAGTGAATGCTCAGAGTTTCCATATTCAAACTGGAGGCAGCCAGCTAGAATAAGAAGCTGACCGCTATGCAGGAATACACTCATCGCTAAATTTCCCTCAGGAGGGGAGGGAATCAGCAGCTCCGGAACTTACCTGGCTTGCAGAGCTCAGCAGAAGCAACAGAAACTATAGAGAAAGTAAGCAGCAAAACTCCTAACATCCTTTCAGTGTGGAAAAGTTGAGGCTAAAAGAAGTAAGTCTCCAGTGTAAAGCACTCTTAAACTTTCTGTGACCCAGGATTAAAGCATCAGCAGCACAAGTAAGCAACCAAGCAAAAGGTTTAATAATTAACCCCCGTTATTTTAGATAAACGGGCACTAGAAACAAATGTCTTCTGTTCATTACTTACTACCTTCTTCTGTAGCAAAAAAAAAAAAAAAAAGGCTGTAATAGGTTTTTAATTCTCCTTCTCCCTTTTTGAAATAATGCAAAGCATTACTCAGAGATATGTTCCTATTTTCCCCCTAGACACATGCACCCCAAATGTCTGAGCCACCCAACACCAGACCAGCCTGCAGCTTTAGTGGCCAGATAGCACACATTACCTGCAGCACACGTGGTTCAGTTGCCCCCACGCTGTACCGACAAAATCAGCTTCTGAGACATCGCTTTGAGCTAAAATCAGTTATAAATACAGAGAATTGCTTTCTTCCTGTTGGAGGATCATGACAGTAACAACTGGAATGTGAGAATGCGCAATGGAAGGACTACATAGGGAAGCAGGTATGCGTAGCTCACAAAGAGAAATTCCAGTTTTGTTTACACCATATGCTGTGTATATGTACACTCACATATGTATGGCAATATATTAATGATGTACTTTACATTTTTAACCGAGCGTTTTCAAAGACAAAGAAGTACGTGCAGAGCAGAAAGAATTCAGCAACTGAAATGTCTCACAAATACTTGAACAGCCTTTGCCATCTAGGCAGCAAGTCAGGATTATTTTATTCCACTCTGCTGCTGCATCCCCCTCTTGTAGCCATTCTGATTAATGGCTAGTTCCTAAATTGAAGATTTCTTCAAAATTACTTTCAGTCAGCCCTTTAGCACTGAGAAGAGTGTCTTGAGACTGCAAACTCAAAGACCTTCACAAGAATGACTACCGGGGAGAACATTTTATGTAACTGTGGGACTGAATTTATGGAAAACAATAATCAGTATTTACTACATAAGGTACTTGGACTTTCAGGTAATTGAGAATTTACTGTTTCACTAATTTAATCTTATTTTTAGAAGTCACTGTTAAAGGAATTGATACCCCATTTTTAAAAGTCATTAAATCAAGCTGATTCCTGGATGGCTGTTTACTTGCTCTAGATGACCAGCTCAGAGTACAAAACCATTGGATTTGCTATCTTCTTAGACGTGCAGTCAATGTCTATGCAAACAAAAAAGTGATGTACTCATTTTTAATGATGGCTCAAATTAACATGCAACTAATGGAGACTACTAAAAAGCATACAGATACAGGAAAGACTATCAGTTTCCTGTAGAATTTCTAAGCTAAAAGGACTGTAAGCATTATCAGCCTCGTGCTAAATTCATTGCTTCAATAAAGAGTGTTTGAGCTCCATTGTACCTCCGGGGGACATATTGCAGTACATGGGAGAACAGTGGAAAAGCAAAGCACCATTTTACCAAACACAAATGAAAATGATTGCAGTTGGTATGTGTTGTCATCTCTCCCCACTGGAAATCAGTCCTTATAAACACATGGAGCCAGTGTCAAAGGACACAGTGGGCACAAAGCGCTCAACAGGAACAGCCTTGGAGCGTACGGCTGGATTCCCTGTCCGTGGCTGCTGACTTCCATCCAGGATGGTGGATTTCACTGCTTTGTCACACTGGCAAGTAGCAAGACAGATGATTTTCCTGGTGGTGAGGGGAGGGACCAGGGGAAGGAGCGATGTGATAAAACCCCCAGCTCAGAGCTCACAAGGATAGCCTCCCGCAGTTGATACGTTTGTGAGCAGCAACTTCGATGCGTGCCAAAGGCACCCAATTGCCTGCCCATTTTTTTAATACTGTCATAAAAAGCCCTGTAACTTTTCAGATTACAGATAGAGTATATTAGCACAATATAGAAGACGTACATTTTGCCACCTTGTTTTCACTAACAAACCTACGTGTATGCATAACTTTCTGCCCAGCCTGTTTTCATCTATTTTGGCCAGAAATGTAGCACTAATTAAGTATACCTGAATTTGCTTGCCACTGGTTGACCAGTAAGACATCAGTTTGCTTCAACAAATGACAATCTGCATGCTTACAAAGTATATTTTTGATTCAGTATTTTGAAGTTCTTGATTTTTAAGAGATTCTCTTTTAAAATAACTTTGTTCTCCCTAACTGCTGTTGAACCACAGGTCATGGCTGTCGCCATGGAGAACCATAGAATCATTAAGGTTGGAAAAGTCCACTAAGATCATCTGGTCCAACCATCAACCTATCACCACCATACCACTAACCATGTCCCTCAGTGCCGCATCCATATGTTTCTTGAACACCTCCAGGGACAGTGACTCCACCACCTCCCTGGGCAGCCTGTTCCAATACCTCACCACTCTTTCTGAGAATTCTTTTTCCTAATATCCAGCCTAAACCTCACCTGGCACAACTAAAAGCAGTTACTTCTAGAATCCCATGCACAATCATCAATTTAAAAGTATCATTGAACTACTGCAAAGAACTATTTCTATTGTTGTACTCAGCGAATTTGTCTGCCTGGCTGAAAATAGCAGTATCATTTTTTTCAGTGCTTGTGACCTCCAGAAGATTATGTATAGTCTGTATGTGTATACTTAATAGCATACTGTAATTCAGACTCCTAAACAACTTAAGAAAGGACTGAAACTTCAAGGACCATCTGACTCAGTAAAACAAAACCCTTCTATCCTCTCAATCTGATTAGCAATGTACTTTCTGCTTCTTTCAATGTCTTCAAAATGGAAAAATCCCAGGAAAGTAAAATATTGATAGCCATCATATAAGTTAATTAACAGCTACGGCCAAACTTAGCCTCAGTTTTCAAATTTGACAAATTAACAGTTTTAAACTCTGAGGAAGTTAATCTTTAGTCTTAAATAGTTGTGTTCAACTCTTATGAGGAAAGAGTCAATGTGCTACTGTCAGCATTAGTCACTCATGGAAATCTACCTAGAGAAATGCAGGTCTGGTTGTTCAAGATCTTTGCAGTTCCTTGAGTGCAGTGCTGTGCATCCACTAATGATTTCAGAAGCTGGTGAGATGAGCATCTACAGGAATCCCAGCAGCATCGAAAAGACCAGTGCTGGCTTTTATAGGTGCAGCCTAATTCTCATTAAATTGGAGTTTGTTGTTAACTTTAGAGGGGAACTGGGTGGGAATGGGGCCCATAATCACTGTCATCATTATAATATTGGAAAAGTAGCTTACAGTATTTTACAGTATTTTACAGAGTTTTTATTTGTGCTCACAGAAGTAGACAGTATCTGAAAACATTAACCCCTTGAGAAGGTAGTGTAGCCATCAGAGAGCAGGTGTGGGAAGGATTTGCTCTCTAGATTTTTCATATATTGCCTTGAAACATGCACTTTGCAGTGAAAAGCACTGAGGATCACACACAGCAGGGCTAGCATAGGGAGTAATCAACTTCCAGTGCAGTGGGAAAGGATGGAAAGGCTGACAGATATGGGACTGTTCAGCTTGGAGAAGACTGAAAGGGGATGTTATCAATGTTATCAATATATATATCTAAAGGGAATGTGGTATTCAATTTGAGGTTGTATGAGAAATGTTTCTCCACTACACGAAGTATAATCAGAGGACTTTATATCTACCTTCTCATGATGGAGCATATATATATATACAAAAATGATCAAAGAGATGGAACACCTTCCCTATGAGCCAGGTTGAGAGACCTAGAGCTGTGCGGCCTGGAGAAGAGAAGGCCTGGGGAGATCTGAGAGCGGCCTTTCAGTGTCTATAGGGGGCTATAAGAAGGAAGGGGACACTCTTCAGCAGGGTCTGTTGTGACAGAACAAGGGGAAATGGTTCCAAACTAAAAGAGGGAAGATTTAGATTGGGCATAAAGAAGTTTTTTACAATGAGGGTGGAGAGGCACTGGCACAGATTGCCCAGAGAAGTGGTGGAAGCCCCATTCCTGGAGACATGCAAGGTCAGGCTGGACGGGACTCCGAGCACCCTGGTGTAGCTGTAGGTGTCCCTGTTCACTGCAGGGGAGTTGGGCTGGATGGCCTTTTAATGCCCCTTCCAATTCAAAAGATTCTATGATTCTATGAGTCTATGTAACCATACAGTGTAGGCATATTTTTCTTTGGGAAACTCAGAAGAGTGAGTTCTGCAAACATTCTTTTCCACAAAAATAAACTATATTTGAAGAGGTGTCTGTTCTACAACCCCAGTATAAGTGCTAACAATTACCGGAAACTACATTATTTTGGATACATAAATGGATCTAGCCAACCTGGAACGGCCATATTTGTTTCTTTCTGAGACAAACACTTTCACAGCATTGGGACAATAAAGCTGCATGGAACTCTGCACCTGTTTTTGAATAGCAAGCAGTTGTTAAAATTATAAATTCATGAGAATAAACAAAATGGAGAAAAAATGAAATTATTTTATTCCTGTTTCAGAAGGCTGACAGCTTTTTCCAGAATCATTTTGAAGGTCTGTTATAGATGATGTTGTTTGTCTTGCCTTATAAAAAGATTCTGCTTTTCACTATTCAAATACATAAAGTTAAGACAGCTGTTTCCCCAAGTATATTGGGAAAATGCCATAATGAAATGTATGACACTAATGAAAGAAATGACTGAACTTCTCAATACTGAATTAGGGACGGTTTAAAGAAAAGTTGTTATGATACTTATTCTATTAAAAGGATGATGAAGACTTGTAACTCCTAAACAAAATACGATTTTTGAAATACTTGTGTTTTTTCAAAATGTTCATGGATGTGTATGGTTCATCAGTTCTAAAATGCACAATACTGCCATCTTCTGCATCTAAAGCTGCAAATTACCTGTTGTTTTACATGTAGATTCTGCACAAGTAAACAGTAAAAGTAATAGCATTGTCAACTCCATTTTAAAAGGCAATCTACAACCTGAAACATGGTTAAGCACCCACTAGGATGGTCATCGTCTGAATATTCCTTGATCAATGGGCAAACAGAACTGCTGACTATAATAGGCACAATTGCTTTGAGCTTCAGAATAAATAGTAAGATACTCATTATGCTGTTAATGAAGGGCACAATTAGTCTGCACTGGTATGCTTCACCGTCAGCAGTTTGGATTGTCTATGCAATATACTACCTCTACAATATACAAAGAAAGCTCCTGTATTGTGGTTTATGACAATAATTTTAATATTAATCAACAATATACATTATTAATGGTTATGCAAAGCACGAGCAAATAAAATCTGCAAATTTGTTGCCTCTGAATGTTGTAATCTGTCTTGTCTGTCACCAAAGAACTGATTACAGCTAACTTGAATGTTTTGGCCCATCCTATCTGTGACTGTGCATTATAACTGATATCTGGGCCCAGGAGCAGAGAGGATGCCGGAAAGCAGCTCACCAGTTACAAGGGCCAGACCAGAGTGGAGGGGATTGCATGTGATGGACAGGAGTGTGAGAAGATGGATATGAGGATAAGGTTCTTCACCAGAGTATGGTTGGGCCCTGAAACAGGCTTCCCAAGGCAGTGGTTGCGGCCCTGAGCTGCTGGAGTTCAAGAAGCATCTGGACAACACTCTCAGACACATGGTCTGATTTTTGGGTGATCCTGCCTGGAGTCAGGAGTTGGGCTCACTGATCCTCATGGGATATTCTCAAGATATTCTGTGATTTTATAATTCCACAATATGTGTTTATTCTCAAGACGGATAGAGTAGCTCAGGAGTTAATAGCAAGAATGTATTAGTGGTGCCAGTTACATTCATCAGCATACTTGCCTGGCGTTCCCCAGCCTCACTGGACCTCTGACTTCCCTCAGCTCTTCAAGAGATCATACCAGCAGCCAACTATCAGCCAAGAGACACACTGAAAGCTCACCCGGTGGTAGGCATTGCACAACTGTATTTCACATTGTCATAGTGTAGCCAGCATAAGGCACATGTAATCCAGGCAGTTACTGCAGCTGTGGACTATCAGCACAACCCTCTGCGTGGACAGTCAGCCTAGCCGTGACCCTGGAGACAACACGCAATGCTTCACTCAGCGGGGCTGGAAAAACCATGGGAGAGGCTCAGCGGGCTCCACCTCCTTTCCTTTTGAGCGCTTTTGTAAACGAAATGTAAAGCACTGCTTTTCAAGGCGCTCTGCAGTACGCGAACAACCAACTGCACCTCCAGCCTCAATTGTCGCTAACGGGCACAGAGCGAGAACCAACGGCCGCCGCTCGGGTACCGGAAGGGATTTTGCGCCCTTCCGCCGCGGGGTCACGTGACGTCCTGTCGGTAACGCAAGATGGCGGCGCCCATGTTGCTGCCCGAGTCCCCTCTGGGGAAGCTGAGGTGAGGACGGGGTTGAGGCCCGCGCCGGGCCTCCCCATCGCCTCCAGGAGGAAGGGGAAGAGCACGGGGATGCCTATGGAGGGCCGAGGCCCAATTCCAGCGGAGGCCGCTCGGCTGCGCGGTAGGCCGGGTCGAGGCCGCCTCGCGGCCGGGCCTGGGAGTGGCGCAGCTACGTGCCGCCATGGCCGCCCCACCGCCGCCGCCGTGCACTGGGGGGGAACCGGTGTCGCGGTCCGTGAGGGGGGGGGGTGGTAAGTGGGCGCTGCCGGGTGGGGGTGCGGCCGGAACTGGGAGTGTGGGGGCGGCAGGTGATGCTTGGGCCGCTGTCCGTGCCCCGCCCGCCCGTTCGCCGGGGAAGGGAGGCACCAGGCGGGGACTCGGGGGCCCGGCAAGCGCCTGTGCTCGGTGTGTGCTGGGGCGGCCTCGCCTGGCAGTGCCCCTTAGCCTGAGTGGCTTCTGGTGCTCAGTGGCGTGCTTGCAAACTTGGTTGCAGCTCTGCACTAGCAGTATTGAGAGCTGCTCCTTCCTGTAATTCTTGGGCATCAGCAGCTGCTGAGAAAGCCTGAGAGCGGGGCAGGAGCGGTACTCTTTTGTCAGTCTTAGGCATCTGTTTAAGAGGGTGAGATTACTTCCTGGTAATGGGCATTACAGGAGATACTGGGCTTGTGTGAGCCAAGGCAGAAGGCCAAGCATGTCGTGAGCCATCCTTCAGGCACTCAGATTCCTGGATAACCACCACAGCGTTATGAGTGGCATGCATGGTTGTGCAGGTGGTGAAGTTGCAAATAATTATGAGCAGAAGGGTGAGTTTTTGGCTCTGAGTTACACATCTGGAATTTTTTAAAATTGCATGCTCTGAAATGGCAGGCTTTTGGTCTGCTGTCAGTATTTGGCATGGCAGTGGGAAGAGTTGAAGATCATCCCTCCCATTCTTCCACTGGCAACTGACTGGAAAGAATGGAGCTAGAAGGAAAAAGAACAGAGAAGGGATGGTACAAGAATATTTTTAGATACGTGGATAGATATTGAACATAATGAAAACAAGGTGCTGCTTCCTGGCAGCCTCCCAGAGATGTCAGACAAACTGATAGGCTAGGCATGAGTGTGGCCAAGATCCCATTGTAGAAAAGAGAGCCTGAGAATTATATGGCCAGGCTGGATGGGGCTTTGAGCAACCTGGTCTAGAGGGAGGTGTCCCTGTCTATAGCAGGGGGGTTAGAACTAGATGATCTTAAAGGTCCTTTCCAACCCAAACGATTCTATGATCTGTAGCAGCTGTTATGTGTGCTTGTGGTATCTATGCATTAAGACTGCTGTTTGTAGAGAATATGTAGGTAGAAGGGCAAAGATCCGGAATTTCATACCATGTAAAAAGAGCAAAAAACTAACATTTGCTGGAAGGCATGCCAGAACTGCAGAATAGAATATGCCTATTTTTTTTCTGCCAGATCTTATCTGGTGGCCAAGGTTCAGTATCTAGGGAAGCTTTCATGGAGCTGATGATAAAGATGAGTGCTGCAGAGCTCAACAGGGAGAAGATCCTCTGTGTGGGGTCCAAGTGTTGTCATTATTGCTGGCAACATGCAGCTCTAAGAGCATAGTTGCAGATTTTATTGCTGTGTCAGATATCCCTGTAGAGTTATGTTTCCTGTAAATATCTGTTTATTTTGCAATGTGGAGTTTTATTCTGATTATGTAATCGAGTGCATATATGACACTAAAACTTCTTTGTTAGGCTGTGGTAGCATAAATAATTTCTCATCTTCAGCCATCAGAAATACAGAGCCATTCTGAAGAAAGAAAAGCGGAAAAAAAAGCGGCAGGCACTTGCCAAACTGAGAGACTCGGGTAAGTGCAAGGAATTTTGTATTTCCAGTTGAACTGTCCTTAATAAAGGATATAAATTTGTATACATTTGGTGACTGTAACATCCACTTACTTAGATGTATTTTTTCTTTGGCTTTTCTCAGAAGCTACAGAAAAAGATGAATCAGTGTCTGAGGAGGAAGAGGAGGAGCTCGAAGAAGAGGAAGATGAGGAAGAGGAAAAAAAACTTGAGGCAGAAAGGTGAAAAAGCTAGAAACTTGCATGTGTCAAATGCACATGGATGCTTAGAAAAGTATTAATATATTCTGTGTATGAAATAGAATCTTCCATTTATATGCCATGTTTCACAGGAGTTCTCTGGAGTGTGAATGATTGTCATAGAATTTTCTGTTTTAAAGAATATTAGATAAACTGTAGATAACGCTGAACTAACAAATTTCAGTTGTATGTACAATGACTGCATCTGTTTTGGGTAATCATTAAAATTTGTCTGAGATGTATATGGTTTCATTGGTAGACAAAAACTACATGAGCAGTGGTTGCTGAGAGAAGAAAAGGCTCAAGAAGAGTTCAAGCTTAAGAAAGAAAAAGAAGAGGCTGCAAGAAAACGTCAAGAGGAAGAAGAGGTGATATATAAACTTAGTGTTATAGTTATAGTATCTGGTAATAAGGGAAACTTAGTAATAACTTTGCTTAATGTCTTCTGCTGTAGCGTACCAGGTTTTGTGGATGTTGATATGTCTAAAATAGAAACTCTCTTCTTTATTTCATTCTAGAAGAGTAAAATTAAAGAGACACTAAAATACTCATGTAATGGGTTTTTATTAAGAGATGTGGTGCCTTATGGCTGAATGATAATGGTCAAGGAGTTAAAATACAGCGTGATAGTTTTGAACTTGATTCTAGTGATTATAAAGTATTTATTTGTTTCCTTAAGTAACTTTAAAAATTTCTTTATCGTAAAGAGAAAGATCAAAGAAGAATGGGAAGAGCAGCAAAGAAAAGAGAGAGAAGTGGCACAGCAGAAGCAACAGGAGAAGAGAGAAAGAGAGGTGATTCCTGGCAGTGGGAGGATAAACGTGCTACATATCCTCTCGCGTTTTCTGATGCACCAGTCTATGCATGTTGAAAAGGGATTTTATTCTAATTACAAGTGCATGAATGTGTCAGTTACTTCCCTCTGTTCTAAGTTGCTGAAACTGTACCTTGCTGTTGAAGAAGATCTAGTAACTCCATTTACCTAGCAGGATAACCGATTCTAATGCATCTCTATCTGCTTTTTTACATCAGTTAAATGCAGAGGCACACTGTGAATGCGGTTTCTGGTATTTGCACTTTTTACTTTCTGCAGTAAAGATAGTCCTTAGTTAATGTCCCAGTTGAACATAGTGGTGAAGAAAATTCCCAGTGAGGATATAGAATTATATTGCTGCTGTTCCTTAACAGAGTTCTTAATCAAAAGATACATTACAGCTCTTCTTTACCTGACTCATCCAACAGGACGTATCTTTTTTTTCAGACTTCCTTGAATGGACAAAAAAGTTATGCTGAACGTGCTAGTAATTTATAACATTTCTTTTAAGTATACATTCTTTTTAAGTTTTAGAAGTTGAATAACCTGGATGTAAGATGCCTTGAACAGAAATAAAAAGTGAGGACTGGCCTACCGCCAGTAAAGGGTGATTGCAACTGTGACATATCAGCTTCTACACGTTAGGAAAAGATTCAAGTTCAGCCCTACTGCTGGGAGGTGTCTTGATGCTGTGTCTGGTAACTGCAAATGGGGAATAGACATGAGCAAATGGTATTGTCTCCCGCATTTAATAGTTGATTGTTTCACTGGTTACATAACAAATCCATGATGAAGGAAAAAGAACAGCAGTTGTATTTCCTGTCTGTTTTTCTCTTATGTTACATTTCCTTTCCTTTCTTTGCAGAGTAGGGAGAGAAAATGATGATCTCACCCTTTATTGAAGGTTGAGATACAGTTCCAAGAGAACTATGTCATGGTAACAGCAGGGTTTTGTTCCTTGCCTTTTCTCGTGCCTAAGTTTGCTCAAGTCCTCAGTGGCCTAAGCTGGTTTCCTGAACTAGTTAGAAACCATTTTCTTTTTTTTTTTATGATTTGTTTTCTTTCTGGATTACTATTTTACTGGTCTAATGAGCTATGCTGGCTCAAAGAGGG
Source organism: Numida meleagris (assembly GCF_002078875.1). Lineage (NCBI taxonomy): Eukaryota > Metazoa > Chordata > Aves > Galliformes > Numididae > Numida > Numida meleagris. Next base: position 119,684,477 of record NC_034409.1, on the reverse strand, counting down.
CTCTGACAGTCACCCAGAGGGAAACTGTAAGTGCTCAGCAGGGAGTGGAACCACCCATTTTGGCAGTGGAAAGCTAGTGAATTGATTTGGCTTGTCTCTTCAGACAGGAGTTCATTCAAATTTTGACTTACTGACCGATAGAAAAGATGGCTTTTTTGCTCCTTAGGATGGGAAAATAGATTCTGGGTTTGTTTGTTTGTTTTTCTCATGTTGAATTGCATTCTTTTCTAACTTTCTCTTCCTCTTTTTAAATTTAATTGTCTTCCAAATTAGAACAACACCAGTGTATTTTTTTTTTTGCATTGGTTACATTTAAATGTCTTTATTCTTTAAAATTCTAGAATAATTTGTGAGAACTAATTTCTAGCTTGTCTTGGAGCATGACTATTGCTTTACTTAGCCCAGTTAGAGGAAAGGGAAAGAATATTCTCATTGTTTTACTCTATTTAAAAGACTAGATACAGCAAAGCTTAATGGGTTTCTGAATTTAACGTTCAACAGTTACAGACTTGGGTTTAACAAGGGCTTACTAAACAACATGGTTTTCTGTGTTACGTAGAATATTCTAAGTCAAAAAGCTTAGCACAACTAAATGATTATGAATTCAGCTGTAACTAAACCAAGTCCTAGATGAAAAGATGAATTTAACTGTTCAGTAGTTCAGTTATAGTTTTGATTAAAAAAATGAAAATTTTGAATTTGTCTAGTGTTTTGATTAGAAAATCATCTAAACTAAAGCTTAGTCTGATGTATTGTTTAACGGCATTGTAGTGTGTGAAATCCTTCAAAGAAAAAGTAAAACATGGTTTTCAAGCAAGCCCCATCAAACATTCACTGTGCATAATCATGGGGTATTGTAAATTAGGTTCTTAACTAAAAAAACAGATGTTTTGCATGTCCTTGGGGTTTTCATTAGTCCTGTGTTTGCACCATTTATAGGCAGCTGTGCAGAAGATGTTGGATCAAGCTGAAAGCCAGGTATGGTCCATCTTTTTGAAGAACTGAAAAATAATTTAATTGCCACCCAGTGTTTGCCTCGTAGTATGTTGTGCATCTGCTGTCCAGAACCTAATGGCTGTAAGAAATTTAATATGTAGTGGTTTGCATGAGCTGTAAACAATTATTTACTGGATGGAATGAGGTGTATTTCTGACTGGTTGATGGCAGTGCAGTTGTACATGCTCATTATTGTTCAGGGGATGTGAGTCAAAAATGAATTTGGAAATATTGATGCATGCTCTATTTTTAAAAAACAGCAGCCACAAAAAACTAGTAACAGTGTATTTATGAATTAAAATTCTAAACAAAGCTGTCAGTCGTTCTGAGTTGTAAGACAAACTTGGTTTTTAAGCAGATGGTTCACTCTAAATAAACCATTCAGCAGCATAGAAAAGCACAGATCCTGAAGGGGAAAAAAAGCAGTCTGGGGAGAAGCTGACTGCTGGGGTGCCTGGAACAGCATGCATCTCAAGCTGGCAGCGTGTAGTATGGGAAATTGAAGTCTTCATTTGAACGTTAGAGAGTATGAATTTGGTCTTTTCTATTTCCTTAGAAGAAAGCTTGACTTTTTATCCCTGCATATAGGGATATAGTATTCACTACTTATGAATAGTCATGTTCTGCTTAAAATTCTGCATAAATCTGAAATTTAAGTTTTACCCTAGTTACTCATTGAGTGTTGATTGCCACTAACTGCTTTGGAGTAGTATTCAGTTCTGAATTGCATTTAAACAGTTCTTTAGGTAGGCAATATGTTTCTTTATTTTGGAATATGAGTAGAAAAATGTTCTGAGCTATTATCTGTTCAGCACTCAAGATGTGTTAACAGCCATTTCTGCAAGGGAGTAGACAGAAATGTTTTATGCTGGAGTCTTTGCATGGTATCAGTCAGTTCAGAGTTCTGTTACTTCCACACTGTGGAAGTGATGGTGCTGCTTTATTGAGAAGAAATTACAGCTGAGAGTCATGAGTAGAACTAGTGGCAGGGTCAAATCCTGCTTGTAAATGAACAGAGTTTTCATTTGATTTAAAATGACAGTTTCAGGCTAGTTGGTTTCACGGATCTTTTGGCTAAGAAAATGAAAATTCATTTCTTAGAATGTGCTTTATTGATAGCCAGCCCATGCTTACTAAATTGATTATCCCAATCTGAATTTTAGAAATCTTAATCTAATCGCCTGAGATGAACAGTATGGGGGCTTTTAGTTCCAGTACTGTGAATTTAATTGTTTTTAATTCTGGCCTATGACAGGTTACTTTTATTATAGCCTTTCCTAACTGCATAAAAAATGACAGTGATAACATTACTGAGCTTTGAGCTGTTGCTAAGATAGGCAAGTAAGTAGTCCTAAATTTTTATCTGTCAGATGTAAAAAGTGCTGCTCAGTGTATACTGGCATGAAGTAGCAGACAAGCATAGCTGAATGGAAAGAGCCTGTCAAAATCATAAAATCATAGAATTAGCTAGGTTGGAAAAGACCTACAAGATCATCCAGTCCAACCATCCACCTACAACCAATAACCTCACTAAACCATGTCTCTCAATGCTATATCTAAATGTTTCTTGAACACCTCCAGGGACGGTGACTCAACCACCTCCCTGGGCAGCCCATTCCAGCGCCTGACCACTCTTTCAGAAAAGTAGTGTTTCCTAATGTCCAGCCTAAATCTCCCCTGGCGCAACTTGAGGCCATTTCCCCTCGTCCTGTCACTAGTTACAAGAGAGAAGAGGCTGACCCCAGCTCACTACAACCTCCCTTCAGGTAGTTATAGAGAGCGATAAGGTCCCCCCTGAGCCTCCTCTTCTCCAGACTGAACAATCCCAGCTCCCTCAGCTGCTCCTCATAAGGCCTGTGCTCCAGACCCCTCACCAGCTTCACCGCCCTCCTCTGAACACACTTCAGGGCCTCAATGGTTTTCTTGTAGTGAGGGGCCCAAAACTGGACACAGTATTCGAGGTGCGGCCTCACCAGTGCTGAGTACAGAGGGACAATGACTTCCCTACTCCTACTGGCAACACTATTTCTGATACAAGCCAGGATGCCATTGGCCTTCTTGGCCACCTGGGCACACTGCTGGCTCATGCTCAGCCGAGCATCGACCAATACCCCCAGGTCCGTTTCCTCCACACAACCTTCCAGCCACTCTGCCCCAAGCCTGTAGCATTGCCTGGGGTTGTATTCATTATTCTTGTGGGTTACAGATGAAATTGTTGACTGAGGAGCAAATTATTACTGCAATTCTTTGGGTTATAAAATCTTAAGAAACTTTTTGTTTAGCAGAAGAAAACATTTCATAATTCTGTTTTGATGGTTGTTTTTTTTTTTTTTTCACAGCTGGAGAATGGTGTGACCTGGCATAACCCAGAGCCCCCAGAGAACATAGGAACAGAGAAGGATAGAGCAAATTGCCCTTTCTATATCAAAACAGGTTCCTGCCGATTTGGAGACAGGTAATCAATTGAATATTACCAGCACAGAAATTTTTTTGAGAGGTGAGGGGCAGGCAGCTTCATGTTCATGTGCAAACTGAAGAAATCTTGATCTTGTTTTATAGAGGATGGCTTTTCAGTGAGACAGTTGTCTCCAGGGTGAGCGCATACCATGCCAAAGCAAGGGATTGCCTCAGTGGGCTAGGGAGAGCCCCTGTCAGGAAGCAGCTGCCAGGGGGCCATTAGCCTTCCTCGGGCAGCAGCGCTCTGATGTGGTGGGGGCACGGCCAGGAGCAGTGGGGTCACCCCCTGTGGATACAAAAGGGGTGATCACCTTAAAAAGGTACAAACAAGGACTTGGGTCAGGACTGGTGCCACTAAAAAAAGGGCAAAGGGGACTGTTTGCTGAGAGGCATTGAGGCACTCATCTGCCACCCAGATAACCTCTCTAGAGAGGTTTGCTGCCTGCCAGGATCCACATCTGGGACATCAAGAAGAAGATAACAGATATGATTAAGTTGGATGACTGCTATCCCCTCTTGGTCTTTCAAGCTGGGTTGCATGAGGCTGTGACCAGAAAATTAAAAAATATCAAAGAAGACTTTATGTCCCTTGGGGAGATGTTGAAGGGATCGGGTGTGCAGGTAGCGTTCTCCTCAGTCCTCCCAGCTGGAGACTGGGATCTGGGAGGAGGAGAATGGATCAGTTGAATGACTGACTGCATGGGTGGTGTCACTTCAAAGGCTATAGATTCTATGACCTAGGACACACCTTTGAGAAACCAGGAATGTTGACATGGGACTGAACACAGCTGACCAGAAGGGGCAAGAATATACAAAGTAACAGTCTGGCTGAGCTCATAGCTAGGGCTTTAAAAGTAGAGCTGCTGGGGGAGTGGGGTGTTCTGCTGAGTGGCAGAAAGCCAGGGAACACTGTCACTTTAGGAAGTAGCAGGGGAAAACCTCAAATTTGTCCTGGATGTTTGTGGGAGGGCTCCTGTAGGAAGGTAGTGCGTCTGACAGCCCAGCTGAAGTGCCTCTATACCAGTTCATGCAGCATGGGAAATAAGCAGGAGGAATTTGAAAACATGGTACAATTTGAAAACTACGATCTTATTGCTATCACAGAAACACAGTGGGATGACTTGCATAAATGGAATGCAATGATTAAGGGCTGTGAGCTTTTTAGAAGGGGTAGGTAAGGTAGGAGGGGTGGGGAAGTTGCTGTGTATGTTTAAAAAGGGGATAGACTGCGAGGAGGTCTCTTCGAGTAACAGTAAGGAACAAGGTAAGAGCCTGTGGGTTAAGATTAGAGATGGGACCAATGAAGGGCAGTTGGTGGTTGGGATCTACTATAGGCCACCTGATCAAGGGGAGCCTGTTGAGGAGGCCTTCTTGCTTCAGCTGAAAGAAGTGTCACGCTCACAGACTCTCATCCTGATAGGGGATTTCAATCATCTGGATATCTGCTGGGAAAACAACACAGTGAGCTGCATGTGATCTGGGAGACTCCTGCAGTCCATCGACGATAACTTTCCGGTTCAGGTATTGGACAGACCGACCAGAGGTGAAGTGATGCTGGACCTTGTGCTCACTAATGTGGAGGAGATTGTCAAAGACATTAAGATTAAAAGCAGCCTGGGCTGCAGTGACCATGCCCTGGTTGAGTTTGTGATCTCGAGGAATGTGGATCTGGCAAAGAGTGGAGTCAGGAACCTGAACTTGAGGAGAGCGAACTTCAGGCTATTTAAGGAATTTTTGGATGTGATCCCCTAGAAGACTGTTCCTAGGGACAAAGGAGTGGAGCAAAGCTGGCTACTCTTTAAGGATGCCTTTCTGAGAGTGCAAGAGCTCTCTATTCCCCAATATAGGAAATCAGGCAGAGGAAGCGAGAAACCACCATGGCTTGGCAAGGATATGGTGGTCAAACTGAGGGGAAAGAAGGGCAAGTGCAGACAGGGGAAACAAGGGTGTATCACCTGGGAAGAATACAGGGATGCTATCCAGACATGCACTGATGGGATTAGGAAAGCCAAGGCACAGATGGAAATGAATATGGCAAGCAATGTTTAAAACAAGAAGGGATTTTATAGATAAATTGATCAAAAGAGGCAGGCCAAAGAGAGCATACCTCCTCTGATAAATGAGAAAGGAGAACTGGCTACAACAGATATGGAGAGGGCTGAGGTACTCAATGAGTTGTTTGTATCAATTTTCTTTGGCAACCAGGATTCTCATATTTCTTGCATACCTGAATCTCACATCCCCAAACCTCTTGGTGGGAACTGGGAGAGCAAACTGCTCCACCCCATAAGGGCAGAGCAAGACCAAGACCACCTCATGAGCCTGAATGTGTACAAGTGTATGGAGCTGGATGACATGCATCCCAGAGTCTTAAGGCCACTGGCTGAAGTGGTTGCTGAGCTGCTCTCCATCATGTTTGAAAAGTCACGGCTGTCAGGCAAAGTCCCTGGTGACTGGAAGAAGGCACTCCCATTCATAAGAAAAGGAGGACCTGGGGAACTACAGGCTGGTGGGCTTCACCTCTGTGCCTGGGAAGATCATGGAACAGATCCTCCTGGAAGACATGTTAAGGCACATGAAGGTTGAGCAGGTGATTCAAGACAGCCAGCACGGCTTCACCGATGGAAGGTTGTGCCTGGCCAATCTGGTGGCCTTCTATGATTGAGAAATGGCATTGGTGGACAAAGGGAAGGCAATTGATGTCATCTATATGGACTTGTGCAAGACCTTTGACATGGTCCTCCAACATGTCCTTATCTCTGAATTGGAGATATGGATTTGAAAGGTGGACTGTTTGGTGGATAAGGAATTGGTTGGAAGGCCGCAGCCAGAGTGCTGTGGTCAGTGGCTCTGTGGTGGTGGAGACCGGTGACAAGTGGTGTCCCTCAGGTGTCTGTCTTGGGACTGGTACTCTTTAACATTTTTATCAATTATATCAATGGTGAGATCGATGGCACCCTCAGCAAGATTGCTGATGACACCAGGCTGAGTGGTGCAGTTGATACAGCAGAAGAAAGAGATGCCATCCAGAAGGACCTTGATAAATTTGAAAGGTGGGCCCATGTGAACCTAATGAGGTTCAACAAAGCAAAGTGCAAGGGTCAGGGTAATCCCAGGTATGTATACAGACTGGGAGAGGAACTCCTTGAGAGTAGCCCTGTGGAGAATGACATAGAGGTCTGGTAGATGAAAAAATTAATGTGAGCCAACGGTGTGCACTTGCAGCTCAGAAGGCCAGTGGTATCCTGGGCTGTATCAGGAGAGGGGTGGCCAGCAGGGAGAGGAAGGTGATTGTTCACCTCTGCTCTGTCCTTGTGAGGCCCCTTCTGGAGTACTGCGTCCAGGTCTGGGACCCCCAACACATAAAGGATGTGGAGCTTTTGGAGAGTGTCCAGAGGAGGGCCATGAAGATGACCAGAAGTCTAGAGCACCTCTCCTGTGAGGACAGGCTGAGGGAGCTGGGCTTGTTCAGTCTGGAGAAAAGAAGGCTGCGGGGACATCTCGTTATGGCTTTCCAATATTTAAGGAGAGATTATAAACAGGAAGGAAATAAACTTTTTACATGGGTAGATAGTGATAGGACAAGGAGGAATGGTTTTAAACTAAAGGAGAGAAGGTTTACATTAGATGTCAGGGAAGTTTTTCGCTGAGAGGATTGCGAGGTGCTTGAACAGGCTGCCCAGAGAGGTTGTGGATGCCTCATCCCTGGAGGTGTTTAAGGCCAGGTTGGTTGGGGCCCTGGGCAGCCTGATCTAGTACTTGATTCAACAGTTGGGAGCCCTGCCTGTGGCAGGGGAGTTGGAACTTGATGATCCTTGAGGTCTCTTCCAACCCAAGCCAATCTATGATTTTATGATCAATTACTTTTATTTGGATGGGCTTCTGTTATTCATGATGGAACTAGAGAAAGCAGTTGCCTAGCTGGAATTGAAGCACTAATAATAGCACAGTATTGATGATACATTTGTGTTCTGTTGGTTGAAGTGACTTTTACCTTAGCTGTGGCAGATGCACAGATATATTTGGGCAGAATACATTTAATTTCTGCTTTTAGTGCAGGCCTGGCATGTCAGATGTTGTTTTTCACTTTGATTAGTTTACATATGCTGCATCTTTGAAAAATAAAATAAAAACATGTTGACTAAAGCAAGCTATGGTATATCTGCACAGTGGGCTAAGATATTGGGTAGCTTCCAGAATTCTCTTCTTTGTGTACTGTTAAATCTGTGATACTTTCATTCTTGGTTCCTGTATATTATTGTGAGTGCTTTGTATTGGAAACATGGTAAAAGGCAAGAACAGAGAAGGACAAGATGATCAGAAGTGAGGAACAGCTTCTGTAGGAGGAGTGGCTAACTAGCCTAGACATTTCACTTTCAAAGAGATGATGGAAGAAGACTATGGTAAATGGACACCTTGGCTGAACATGAGCCAGCAGGGTGCCCTGATAGCCAAGAAGGCCGATGGCATTCTGGCCTGTATAAGAAATAGTGTAGCCAGCGGGACTATGGAGGTGATTGTCACCCTGTACTCAGCTCTGTTGTCCAGTTTTGGGTCCCTCACAACAAGAAAGACATTGAGGCCCTGGAGCGTGTCCAGAAGGGCGAGGAAGCTGGTGAGGGGTCTGGAGCACAAGTCTTATGGGGAGCGGCTGAGGGAACTGGAATTCTGTAGTTTGGGGAAGAGGAGGCTCAGGGGAGGACTTAATTGCTCTCTACAGCTACCTGAAAGGAGGCTGCAGCGAGGTGAGGGTTGGCCTCTTCTCCTGTGTAACTAGTGATAGGATGAGAGGGAACGGTCTCAAGTTGTACCAGGGGAGGTTCAGGTTGGATATTAGGAAACATTTCTTCTCCAAAATAGTGGTCAGCTGCTGGAATGGGCTCCTCAGGGAGATGGTTGAGTCACCGTCCCTGGAGGTGTTCATGAAACATTTAGATGTGGTACTAAGGGTCATGGTTTAGTGGGGAAATACTGGTGCTAGGTGCACAGTTGGACTGGATGATCTTGGATGTCTTTTCCAACCTTGGTGATTCTCTGATTCCGTGATTCTGTGACACTGAAGTCATGAGTAGGCTGGGAAGGATTATTTGTGTTTTCATGAAATACCTTAATTAGTGGTGAACTCTCCCTGAGAGTTATTTTATTATTTATTAATAAATTATTAATTATCACAGTAACTTAAACACTACTGATTTTTAGTAATACTGGATTTGGGGCCATTCATTTTCCTTGGTGTTATTTTTGTTCTGTTATGTGCTATATTCATTTTGTGTACAGGCAATACTGGTTGGATGAAATATTTTGTGTTTTGTAATCCAGTTAGAGCAGTAAAATGAGGTTGCTTTCAAAATCAAAAAAGATTAAATTCATCATCTGTGGGTTGGTTTTTCTTTTTTGGTCGGTTGGTGTTTGTGATTTTTTGTTTGGTTTGTTTTGAAGTCTAAATGGTAAATCTGAACATAGAAGTCAATTTCTGACTGACTAAATGCAGAAGGAACCCTACTATCTAAAGTCTAGGCTGTAATTGCTGGTTTCAAGACCTGGTCTCCCCCCAGTATGTTTGTGCTTTGCCACTGCTAGATATGACAGTAGACTAGTCTTGACAGTTGCTCTGATCACGTCATGAAAAAGAGAAATATGTTGGGGAGCATCTGACCCACTTACTCTGTGAAGTGTTTGAAACAGCAGTCATAAAGCGCACTGAAGTAAACATGGAGGCTACCATCCATGATCTTACCGAATCTAAAGGTTTGTGGGGGAGAACTGCATTTTAGCATGTGAGGAAGGTAGCCTGAAGATGATGCACAGTGAGGGATATCCAGTGGATCTGGATCATTATATGGCTGCCAAGAAGATGCAAATTTAAGATATGACTCATTTATAATAAGCTTTTTCTTTTTAAGTGGAAAAAGTCAGTCTCATCCAACTATAGGTCCAGACATGCTTTTGTTTCCTCACCCTGCTCCTCATTCACAGTCTCCTCTTCCCTGCGTGTTGAGAAAACCACCAGTGAAAGTCCTTCCTCCAAAAGATCTGTTTTAGTAATTGAAATATGTTGATTTTCTGGTAGTAAATTTTCTTTGGTAGTAATTTTTTCAAAATGGCAAGCGTTCAAAGTTTCAACAAGTGCATCTTCTGCCAAAGGTACCAATCTTTTTTTCTTTCTTCTCTACAATTATCCAGGTGCTCCCGCAAGCATAACTATCCGACATCCAGTAAGACACTGCTTGTCCGAGGGATGTTCATTACTTTTGGCATGGAGCAGTGTCGAAGGGATGACTACGACACCGATGCGAGTCTCGAGTACAGTGACGAGGAGACCTACCAGCAGTTCCTAGAGTTCTACGAGGACGTGCTCCCTGAGTTTCAGAATGTGGGCAAAGTTGTTCAATTCAAGGTATGCATATGGGTGTAAGAGCTTGTAAGTTTTGAACATATACCATGTCAGTTGTGTTTTACTAGCCTTTGGAGAATTCTGTGCAGTATGGTCTAGGTAAATCCCATGTACTTAGAGAACTATATTGTGTCTACTCCAACTGTGCATCTCTCATGACGCCTGTAAACTTCTCAGTACTCTTACAGAGCTTTCAGAATCTTCTCTCCCATTCTCCTGATCTGTTATAAAAGCTTGTGCTTTTATACTGCCATATATTCATACAGAATAAGAATCCATCACAATCCCTTCTCTACTTAGCCTGTAATAAGCCCAGAGGGGCCATGGATTAAGACTGTTACACAATGTAAAGATATATGGGCTACTGCCACTTACTGTCACAGTGCCACTTAGAACTACACCAAAGGTATGATGATAATGTATTTGGAGTATACACCCAAGCAGTGTCACTGTAGAACTGATGTGATAAAATAAACTCAAAGTACAAGGTAGTAGATACTTCGGCAGCAGGAATTAATTTTTACTGGCCATCTTGTAAAGATGCTATGTAAATGGTGTTGAGATTTGTCATCCACCCTTAGTTTCTGCATCTGGTTTCCTGATTTTTTTTTTTTCCTATAAAGATTATGATTTCTAATGAGGAAAAATGAGGGACCTGTAAATATAGACCTCGAGATGAATGATACCTCGTTGTACTAAAATGCGTGGCTTGGATGGTGGAATCTCCTCGTAACAGAACTTAGCAAAGCATCCCTTTCTGCTTGCCACTGCCAAGTGATTTTCTGCAGTCACCAGGAGGCATGCAGTGCCTTTTCTCCTTTTGTTTCTCTGTATTGGCAGCTGCCTGAGGACAGAGATTGTACTAGCATTTCAAGCAAGAGGAAAGTTAAGTAATATCAGTGAATTCTCAGTGACTTTTGTAATAAAGAAACCTTCACTTGGATGACTATCCTGCCCACCCCCATACTTTGACTCAAGGGATATTAGCAAGGGATATTCTAGAAGACGAGATGCAGATTCCCAACGGAGAGTGGATTTAAACACAGTCTTACCATCAAACTCACATTCTTAAGGTAGTATCTTGATTGTGTTACATGCAGCTATCTGCTAAGTTGCATGTACTTCCGTCCCTGTGGCTAATAATGAGCTAAGAGCTTCTAGTCTAGGGTTTCTTAGCATATGAAGCAATTGTGCAACTCTAATTTGATTTTTCAGAGGTGTTCTTGTTTTATTAGAGATGCTTAGGAATTAGGTGTCGGCTGCCAGGATCTTAACAGATAGAGTTGAGTCTCTGCTACCATTTAGACTCATGTTATGCACATCCCTCTTTCAACTGACTTCCATTTCCAACATGCTATAAGGTTTTATTCTTATTGTTCTTTTTAGGAAGCTAATCCAGAATCTGGCAGGTCTTGACAAGACATGCTTCTTCTCTTTTCCCAACCAGACATGCCTATCGTGATGTCATTCTTACTTGTTCTTGCACTGACATTGTTACTTATCTTGAATAGTACGACTGTTTATTCTGTAATATTTAATTATATAACTGCTTGTTTTCGTCTTTGAAGCCCTTGCCTAATCCAGCGCGCATGGGTGTTATTCTTTGGGGGTCAGGGAGGTACAGTGATAGAAAAAGCTGCTTGCCTCACTTGGGGCAGATATTGGAAGAGGCCTGGATGCAAAAGAGGCCGGGCCTGAGGCCTGGCTGTTTGGGTTCTTGCCTGCTTGGGGCCAATTGTCTGAGAATCCTTAGTAACCAGTAACAGGCTTTAGGAAAGTCAAATTGTATGTTTTTGAATGCTAAATTATTATGAAAAGTGGTGTTTCAGAAATGTGAATGTGAGTGGTTTCAACTTCTTTAACTCATCTCACAGAGAAGTTGTGAAGGTAGATTGTTCTAAAGATTCTTTTACATAGTGAACCCCATGTTTCCTCACGGGGATACTACTAGTTGTTTTCAGAGCAGTATTTTGCTGTTGCAGAGTAAGGTTGACCCAGACTTCAGTGCAAGACAACTGAACACAAGCTGCCTTGTAGACTGAAACAGAGGTCGCAATGTCAATCAGAGCAAAATGCTGGAAACATACAAAAATAAAGCAGGCATTTTTGTTTTCTAAACCTTGTATTTGACTAAAACTGTGTTCAAAAGAAAATAATGTGCAAGTTCACACTGATGTGCTGTCATAAATCAGAATGGCTGCCAACTCAACATGTGTGAGATGCTGTATAGCATGAGCCTTCCATTGCCCTAATGTAATGTTTCAATCTCCTTAGGTCAGCTGCAACTATGAGCCTCACCTCCGAGGAAATGTGTATGTCCAGTATCAGACGTGAGTATTCACAATCTTACCACGTTGCAGAACTAAACTACAAAGCCCAGTAATGAAAACTGTGTAATCCAAATGATTTATTCTCATACTGTGTAATGAGAGCCGAAAACTGGGAAATAACATCCAAAACGATTGTACGGTGATAATGCTGCATGTTGGTTATGTTGGGTATTTTTTGCTTTTTAAAGGGAAAAGGACTGCCAGGCAGCTCTTGCTCTATTCAGTGGCCGATGGTACGCAGGCCGGCAGCTTCATTGTGAATTTTGTCCTGTGACAAGATGGAAAACTGCTATTTGTGGTGAGTTGCGTAAACACTCGGAAAATAGAATGTGTGGTATCGAAAGAGTTGGTTTAGAAGTGAAAAAGAGGGAGATAAGCGGTTGCTTTGATTCATCCAGTGCTTCAGTTTACATTCATTTCTGTTTCAAAGACAAATATGCTTATTTGCTTGCGTAGATCTAGGAAGGAAAGGGAATATTTGTGCCATATGATGTAAGCGTTCATATCATCCTAGTAGATTTGCCATGGGCTGGAAAAGAAAACTTTGACCCCAGCTTTCAAAATAATAACAATTATAAGGTGGAAGTGCAGAAAATAGCAATTTATCTCTTTCAAAAGCAACAATAGTGTCTCAAACATCAACAGTTCTTAGCAGTTACTATTGCATTTGACTTCTCTATATGTACATTCTTTGAAAGTTTAGGCTAATAAAATTATTTATTAAAAAAACTGTTTTACGCTAAAGCATAAATAGCCATCTTAAACATATGTTAAAAAGTTAATTCCAAGAAAAGTACATATCATAAAAATAATCTTGGGTAAAATAAGTGTTCACATACATGTTTTTCTGTTTGAAGAAGCAAAACTCAGTTCAGTAAGTTTCTTTCCAGTAAGTGCGTAATGAAGCTTTAATAGATCTGGTTCGTAAAAAAGCAACCCTAATCTGTTGCAGGCTTATTTGAAAGGCAGAAGTGTCCAAGAGGGAAGCACTGCAACTTTCTTCATGTATTCAAAAATCCAAACAATGAGTTCTGGGAGGCCAATAGAGACATACGCGTTTCTCCGGAACGGACTAATCAGTTGTCTAAAAACTCTGAAAGGAGAAACAGATCGAGCCATCGTGATGACTATTACGGCCGGTCAAGGAGAAGGGGCAGCCCGAGCCCAGATCATTCTTACCGGAGAAATGGGGAATCCGAGAGAAAAAAGAATCGCCGCAAAAACAAGAGAAGGCGCCGGTCTGGCAGGTCAAGGAGTCGAGAAAGGAGGAGGTCACGCAGCAGAGGGAGAAAGAGGAGAGGACGCAGTCGCAGCAGAAGTTACAGTCGAACACGCAGTCGGAGCAGGAGTCGGAGTTCCTCTCGATCCAGGAGTAGGGGCAGAAAGAGATCGAGCAGCAGAGGAAGAAATAGTGAAACTCCCAAAACAAAGTGAGAAATAATTTTAGAAATTGCTAATTGATCAAATGTAGAGCTGACAAAGAAACCTTTCCAATAGGGCACCAGATTCGTTTGAGTCGCAAATAAAGTGTTCTTGCACATCAAAATGTTTCTTCCTAATAAAGGACCCTAGTTTACTGTGTGCTAAGCTTCAGAAAGTTAAAAGTCCTATATAAGGTGTAAATGTCAAGTACTCTAGCTACTCTGTCCCTCCGAACTACTGCAACACATGGATGCATACCGAGTACAAAATAGAAAGAAGTAAAGCTTTTTTGGTATATGCTTATGCCTGTGTTATGTGTGTGTTAAGTGTTTACTGTCCCTGTAAGGAGTTAGTACAGAACAGCTAGTGTGCTGTAAATTTGCACGACAGCATACTGCAAATTGAAGTCTGTGTAAAAGAGAGCCATTTATGTTTACCGAATGTTTATGGGAATTTTCGTTCTAGACAAAGTAATATAATCATCTTATGCTTGGAGAAAAGGGATCTAAAAAGACTTCACAGTTTGATTGTACAATAGTTGCCCAGTAGAAGCTTTGTGGTCATAAGTGTTGGATTTTTTTCTCTCCCATGACTGAGCTGCTGAGCTAATTGCCTGTAGGGATTGCAGTAGACTAAAACCAAGTAGGAAGTACACAAAAAAAAAAAAAAATCAACCAACTTATTCAGTACCTTAATCCCCAAGTAAAAGGGGAGACCGTGCACTTGTAATCCTGGACTGAAGACAGAAAATAGTTTGCATACCTCTTAGTTGCATGCCATTTGTAGCTGAAAACCACCTGCCTAACCTACGGTGGAGTGGTAGGAAAATGTAAATCTGGTCACTAAACAGGCAGATGTAGTTGTAAAGGCTCAAGATGACCGCAGAGATGTTGCAGAGTGGCTAAAGGAACTGAAAGGTTTATACCTGAAATCATACTTCAGGGTTTGTTTGTTTCTTTTCTGAGATGAGGACTTGATTTGAAGCCCTTTTTAGGCTTGTATTACAAGCAGTTTAAGGCACCCTACTGCCTAGCTCCCCTACAGCCAGGGCGGAGAGTAGGGTACATAAAAATGAAGTTATCAGGATAAAGCTTTCTTGAAATGACAGCTGTGTTAGCAAAGTACTTGCAATTAGCAAAGTCCTTATAAATATCTCTCTTTTAAATGAAAGATTTGTGCTGTTAAATGGACTGTACTTCACCCGGTTTATCTATAGGTATTTAACTTAGGCACTTAAGGCATCTGTACGTACGCGGAGAGAGCAGTTTGTGGTACGTAAGGTGCAGGTGCCCTGAACTGTGCGCAGAGATACCTCCCTCTCTTCAGCCTCTCCAGAGAATTTGGGACTCCTGCCTTCAGGGGACGGTTCCAAGAAGCCTAAAGTCGGCATGAAATGCTCCCAAATAGATCTTTGTGGTGATTCAGCAGTACAACGTAAAGTCCCATCAAAAATCTGGACATCCAAACTCACTATAGCATTCCTCACAGCATTTTTTTTTTTCCAAGATAGTTAAGAGTGGATGAACATTGCTTCTGGTTATTATATATATATATACATATATATATATAATTATTTTTTTCTTTTCTAAATGCGTATTGCACCTAGCATGCTGATGATACTTTTTTCTTCTTTCATGTATAACAACTGTTGTCCGCTATGGAGTAACACAACGAAAGTGTTATATATTGTGGTTCAGTTCAAACCCAACTTCCACTATATATTGTCATAACTGTAGGCAGAACGGTAGCTTAGTTAATTTGATTAGATGCTTTAGTTATTAACAGATATAGAAATTGTAATCTAATAGCAGAACTTTTGAAGTAATTATAACTTCACCCGAAAGGCCTATTTCAATGGACAGCACTAAGTTTTAAATTATATTTTGAGAAATTTGTGACAACCGGTTTCTCATGGCGTATCTTTTCTGACTAAACCGTACAGATTTTTCCCCAGGGTTTCTCTTTTCTCATGGATGCTCACTTGTCTAGTTGGGGTACTTATGCTGAGCGTGGCAAACTCATGCAGCTGAACTGGCGTTTCCCGCTTGCTGCGATGCATCGCTAACGGGCCACTTAGATCCTCACGTCACTGGTGCTGCCTTGCTTCCCACAACCGGCTTTCTGGTGGACCAGCCTGCTGCTTGAGGCTCTTGGGTAGAAAAGCAGATTTATGGTAGCTGTAGTGTGCTGTATAGCCCGTGTCATGTGGCAGGCTGTTGCTGAGGATTATCTTGAGGGAAATAAACGACCAAGCTCGACCAGAAGCGAGACGGGTGTGGTGGGATGCTGATTTTGTGACATCTGTGACAAGCCGGGTGAAATAAGTGAAGCGGACCTCTGTAGGATTAGAAACCGTGGGCCAACTAAAACCCACGTGAGAATTCCACAGGTAATAAGGCTCCTTGTCCCCACGGTTTTGTAATGGGATCTGGGAAGCTGAGCAGCTGTATTTTTTTTTTTTTAAAGAAAAGTTCTTATAATAAAAAAAAAAAACTTGCTCAGAGATGCATGTAACATTTAAATGTGCTTTATTTCTGCTACTCCAATGGCTGAACCTTCAGCTTTTTTTCTTGGGATCTGGATCCAAACTTTCTGGCTGTACCTGTGCGCTGTAGGACTGGTAGCTGTAACTATTCAGTTTCACGTGCCGTCTGCTTATTACACTGAAACAAGTGCTGCAGATCTGACATTTTGTTTGCTTTTGGTAGCATGAAACCTGGAATTCAACCGGTTTTCAAACTTAAGAGTTCATCTATTTCAGTGTTGTTTTCCCTATTTCATAATCTTAAGTAGTGTCGTATGCATGGTTTTGTTTCCTTATTAGCCGAGCGAGCTATTTATTCTGAAGAGACAAGGCAACTGAAATTCCTAAACGTTAAGCTTCTTTTTCCAAAGGGGAAAAGCCCAGAAGAATGCAGGATGGATTTAGATTTGCAAGGAATAGCTTGTTCCCACTTTGCGCTATTCTGCGTAATCCACGTAGGAGGACCACGTAAAGTGAATTAACAGCAGTCGAGTTTTATGTGTGCTTTTATTTTTTGAATGGCTGCTTAAAGCAGTGGCTTTCGAACTTGATTATGAAGTTTGTAAGTATCACTAAAGCGCTTTGGATTTTGATTACGAAAGCATTATTTACAGAAGAGCTGCAAGAAGGGGGTTAGGGGAGCAGCAAGGCCCTCCTGGCAGGGCTGGCCAGCTGAGGAGGTCAGGATGGGGAGCAGGCGCTGCTCTGACTGTTCTCCTGTGGAAGGAGTAAGGTCACGGAGAAGGAAATGGAATGTGAAAGTCCAACTACTTCATAGAACTCATCCAACTCCAGGTGCTTACCCAAAATGTTTCAAGACAGTAAGAGCAGGTTTCCTGCAGCAGAAGGGAATGCTGCTAAGAGGGGGCAGGGGCTACTTTAAGCACCAGCAGTATGACTACCCAGTGGCACTTGAGCACCTGGGAAAGCAGCATGCCTTCGGCTTTGTGCTGGTGACTGCTCTGAAGTCATTTTCCTTCCCAGCACGGTTGCCACACTTGCTGAGTAGCCATTATCACATGGGTGGCAGGAGGACTTGCCCATGCTCACATGCTGAATGCAAGGCATCCATTTTTGTGAGGAGGCAACAAGCACGGATGAAGGTCTTTCCCTTGTTGATGGAAACAGACAGTCTGAAATGTATTCTAAGTAACTTTTTCAGCTTCACATCCTTCAATAGGATGTCTTTCTGAGATTTGGCTGTGCATTACCACATTCAGTGTACTTAAATACCTGTACCAGTAGCAGCATCCTTGGGCTGCACAAAGTAATGGCTTTCAGAAGAAATGCAAGAGCCTGCTCAGAGATGCTCTTACTTCCTGCCCTGAATCAGCACTTCTTACAGAATGTGAAAGTCTACGCTAGTCAAAAAATTAAATGATATAGGAACGTAAATTATGCTTTTAAAGAGTGCCACTGATTTTTGCTTTCACTGTTAAGCTTGCTGTAATTAAAATAACACCCTATTATCCTGTCCATCCTTTTATTCAGCTCTGATGCATCAGCTGAGTGCAGCATCTGTCCCTGACAGATAAATATATGAACGGTAACTTTGACAAATTACAGTTCAGAAAACTATGAGACTGACTGGAAGGCAAGCTGTACAGGCATAGCCCATGAACATGGTAAACAGGCAAAGGCAGCCGCAGCGTGACCATCATTACAGTGTTGACTCAAAAAGAACAGCAGACATTTAGGAAGGTCTCTTCAACTTAAAGACAAAGATTCCATGGTAACACTGAAGACACTCAAGCCAACAATCCTTTACCTAAACCATCTAGAAAGTCCACCAGATGCTTCCGCTTCTCTTTTTGTTTTTCTCTAGGTAAGATGGGAAGCTTAAGAAACAAAATTTTACTTCCACATTAGATATAAGAAATGCCCGAAGACAATAAGTTTTCCCCATGCTGTTGCTGGTAACATCAAGTGCGTTCCATTCTTCTAGAAAGCTGGAAAGCAGATTAGCCAGGAGAAATTTGGGGCTGAAACTAGGATTGTAAGATTGTGAACGTTGCACAGCCACGTTAACAATTCCATTTGAGGAACTGACTAGCGAGTTTGTATCATCTAGAACCATCTCTCAGCCAGCAGTACGTGGTTTAATTTCAAATGAAGTGGGACTACCGCATCACTTTACCATCCCTCCTAATCAATTCCATGTTTAATGTGATAAGCCTTCCAAAGAACTTGCTAATTTATTGCTTTCTGTAGAATTAAAATGGATGTAAATAACTAATCTTGGACACAGTATTCTCGCACATTTTTTAATAAAGTGCTCAAGAGCAAGTTAAGCACTGTAATAAAATTTCCCTCTTTTTTTTTTTAAGCTCGCACTGAGTAGCCTTTTTTTCCCCCCCTGCAAAAAATCAGAACTAATTACATGTAAGCACAAAGCAACGGTGTAAAAATGGACATTTATTACAACTAAACCAATGGGACAGTACAACAAAGGTCAAACAGTTTATTTGTCACAATCACAACAAAGCTTAACCCAGCCAAGCACATACAAGTGACAGTGTAAACTTTAAAAATGTTTAATACAGAGGAAATCGCTTCAGGTTTGACTTAAGGTAATTTCACAACTTCAATCTCACACCGAGGGTCCTTCTAACACCGCCTGAACCTCATCTATCCCTGCCGTTGTGCGCTGGGAAAATGCAAATGACTGCTTCTGTGTGCCTTTCGTTAAACATGGTCTCTAGCAATCTGGTATATTTAAATGCCAGAAATGGCTTAAATGGACGAGTTTGCATGCTGCGAGTTCTTAGGCTCCACTCTGGCATGGCCACTGAAGCGTGCAGCCCCAGACCCAGCCCGCTTCTGCCTTGGCCAGCCCCTCTGCTGCCACCAGCACCTCTACTGGGATCTGGATCAGGGAACAAGTGTCAGTGCCAACCCTTTGCTGGTGGGTTGCATTTAGTCTAGATCAGATTGAGCCATCAGTCTAGCTCTCCAGCTGGCTGTGTAACTGCTTGTGCTAGCACCACGTAACTGCTTCCAGCAACAACGCCAAAGCTAAGTTTTGTGAAAACGCGTATGGCGCTACTTGAATTCTACAGTGAAGTCACTGGGGTAGGAAGAGAAAGAAACAAAGCTGAGCATTCTCAGGGACCATGCACAGACACAGCAGCACTCTGCTACTCCAAAGTGTGCCACTACCTTCTCAGAACTCAAAAGCATACATCAAATTTCTTCAAGTGAAAGAGTTCCAATGTACAACTTCTGAGAGTCTGCAAGAAACGTCCAACAATTACTTCATATCACTTTACCCAATTTGCAATGAATGTAGTATACAAAATTCTCACTGCAAATTAGTTGGTTCTACTGCACAGTTTTTAAGGGATGTGTCACATGTGAAAGGTGTAAGTCAAGAAAAGTAGTCAAAATTAAGCTGACACTTTTTCTTAAAGGTGCTGATGCACCCATTTAAGCATAACTACAAAACACGAATAAATACAAATTAATTTGTAGAGTTCAAAAGAAAACCATAAAAACTCCCTTTCGTAAAGTTCCCATGTTCAAAAGTATCCTATTTTCATTATGTACCTCTCTATACAGTCAAAAAGGCTACTTCCTTTTTTGTGTTTCTGTTCAGAGCAAGCCACTACTGGTTTAAAAATAGTTTCCCTATTTTGATATTTTTTCTCAAGTACATGCATTCCCTTTTTAATATAGTAACTTGCACAGTTTTGATCAAGATAATTACATGTAAATACACTTTCACTGCTAGTAAATGATCAGTTTGCAGCGTTCTTGCAAAAAGCAATGTCACCTTAACAGTTTTAACCAGTTGGATATGCAGATCCTAACAGGATTCTTTGGTATAATGGCAAATTCAGAAGTAAACAGTTATTTCCAATCATAATGCATTAACTGAAAAAAAAAAAAGCAGAATTACTGCAACTATTGACTAAAAATGCAGATGAACAGAAAGTCTTTGGTTGCATAAACACAATTTCTACAACATTTCATACTTGAAGGTGTCCATGTATTCTTTTCATTTAGATATGCTATGTCAATGATACATTTATTTCCTGAAGTCATTTGCTTATAAAAACAGTACGCTTATTGAAATTAAATGCATTTTTTTTTCCTATAAATGCAGTGAGAAGAGACACTGAGTCAATTTAAATCTAATTCCCTTTCATTTATGATTTTTGGCCTTGAATTTCTTGTTCCCTTTTCAAAGGAGTATTTCCCTTGTAGGCCTGAATGAAGCAGCTTAGCAAAACAGTAATACTGACAAACAGCATCTTACACCATTAGCTAAACATTACAATGAAGGCAGTGAACATTTACAGTATGAAACACTGAGATGTCATCAGCTGAAGTGAAGACTTATGTCAATCCAATTTCTTCAAGTACACTACGTGGGGTCTCTGCTTCCTACGGAGGGAAAATTTGAGACAGTGGTGAATGGATCCTGCACGTCTACTGAACAGTACCATACATGAGAGTTAGTATGAAAGATGCTTAATTAAAAAAGAAAAGTTGAAAGACATGAAAATATAAAAGCGCTGCAGTTTGCAAACATGGCATTAGCTGCACTTTTCAAAGTGCTGTTAATTAGATTGTCATGGTTCACAGGAATAGCCGGCAGATTTTATTGCCCTTAAGCATAATAAAAAGAAGCAATTGAGACGCACCAGCAGGGAACAAATCGCAGCCCAGTAATAAAGATATGAACTGGGGGAAGGATGGGGAAGCATCCTGCAATGAAGTTTGTCAGTTATGTTTGTGGTAAATTGTTTCATGGGTCTCTGCTAGGGAAGAATGAATAAATGGACAAATGAAATGACCGATGCTACTTAGACAAAGTATCCCTCACATTCTTTATAAAGAGCCACGACTTTTTATGCTGGTCCCGTGCTTCATTTATATAAAATGAAGTCAAGGTACCTTGGTACAGCTGGTGTCAATAAGCTGACCAGAGTGGAGGAACTGGCAGGATTGGAACTGAATTCTTTTACGCCAGGTAGAATTTTAGGTTAATTCTAGTCTTAGAAAGCTTTGTTCATAGTCAGAGCAAGTTGCTTTATACAGAATTCCGAAGAGTTATCATCAGTTTTGTATTCATTAATCCTACAGCATCTTGGAAAAAAAAGTACTTTGGTATCCTAGATGGCACATTTCAATCCTTATTAACAATATGATAGTAAACAAAAAAGGGATACTGTGTCTTTATGGAAACATTAAGTAGTTTTAATATCCAGAGTATGAATAAACTTACTTTAGCATCCTAAAACAAGACATGTCATGAAGCAGGAAGAAGGCAGATAACAGTTAAAGCAGCAAACAAATTACATTTCAACTCTTATATAAATATTTTTAACAATAATTTGTCAGTAAAATACATAATTAAAAGCCCTAAATCTTGCAGACACCAGAACATGTCTCTACCAATTTTGACTGTGTAGCACAACATGATCACATTCACAATCCTCATTAAGTTCAATTAACGTGTAAGACTAACATCGAAGGAAAAGCGATTAATATGTTATAGCAAATTCACTTGCAAATAAATCAGTGCTTGGAAAAGGCCACTGCAGAGCACTCTGAGGTGGCTTCCAAATAAAAAACTCCAAGAGAAAGAAGCAACTTTAAACAGGACACAAAGTACTCAGGATATTAAGGACGTAGGGTTTTCTCACTGATGCGATATTTAAATATTCTTAGAACGTGGTGACCTTGATAAAGACAGACAGTATGGCAGGCTTAAAGATTTACTTGTGTATTTTAAAAGAAATCCCCCCAGAAGGAGACACCGCGTGAAGGGAAGGCTCTAATGCTTTTTTTGCATTCATTTTAAAGGATATGCCTCATCGCTTGGCAAAAACTTCAAGGCATTTTGCTCCAAAACAACTCTAGACTTTAAACCAATTATAGCAACAGAATACAAGTGGGAAAAAAACCCACGAAATTTAACTTCAAGGATTTCAGGCCTTGAAAGTATTTGTAATAAAACATTATTTCCAAGTTTTAAATAGATTAAACAAGAGTGAAAGTTGACCGTTAGCCAGTGGAGAAGCAGTGTATTTACTAAATTTCACACAAAAAGTTGCTCCATAACTCTGAAGAAATACTGTGCACCACTGCTACCGTCTTTAGAGCAGTTTAGCATTATCATCTCTGCTGCCTGGTTGAAGTTGCAGGTAATTTTCACCAGGCGTATACTTCAATCAAGATTAAGTTTCTTCAAATAAATCAAGGTCCTCAGCTGACAGTGAATTTAAAGCAATGTACTTCAAGGACATTGGCTACTTGCCCACAGGTAGACCTCACCGGTAAAAATCAGGAAGATGTTACTGCTTCAATACTACAGCACTAGCCTTGAAGCACACGTGCCTTCTTATGTGCACACTGACAATATTATCTCGAAGTTAACATCTAAAAGCTAGTGTGTTTTGCTAGAATAATTTCATTATGACTTTTAAGAAACAAATGAAATGGATTATATTATATTTTGTCTGTGTTACTTGTCTTAGGAAATGTCAAACATTTTATGCAATTGTTATGGAATACATTCTGCAGTATTATACCCTACCTGCAGCTCAGAACCACCCAAGGCAAACAATGCAAATTTGAAATATATCACAACACAGATGAGGAAAAAAGCCATTCACGTGAGACAGAAGTGCATGCAATACTTTTATTTCAAACATGCCAGGAAAGCTAATTCATTACCTAGTCATTTAGAAGCAAGCAGCTGTATACAGGTAACAAGAAAAACAGCATCTCATTACAGCTCAATGCACAGCATTTTAAGCCAACAGGCATGAAATAATGCAGGCTAAAGCAGCATTAACCAGACATTTAGACACATTGTTAATGTCTTAGGAAAAAAGGCAAACTTGGAAATGGAAAACCACTCCTATGATCTTGTTTTCTACAACTTCAGAATGCTGCATGTCTAACCCAATCTTTTGTCCCATCCCCTAAATCACCCATCTTTATGTCAGTTTAACATTTGAAATGTAGTGCATTACCACATATAGGATGCAGAGCTAGCTACTTGCAGTCAACCTCAGTAACCACCTCTTTGCTAATGACATTTCAGGAATTTTCAAAAATAGTACTAGTTTTGTGTCACAAAATATTCTCTTCTACTAGCCAAACAGAGGGAGCACTGTATGCGCTCTCCACTCTGCCCACTTTTTTTTTTAATTGAAAGTTCATCATATTTATGCATGTGGCAGTTTGCTGATACATAGTGTACTCCGCATTTAAAACTGCAAGTATCAACTGAAGGAGACCTATTTCCAGTATTAAAAATCCTTCCCATACCTGTAAGGTAGTGAGCTTGGTTCTCTCCTTTAGTAACAGCAATTGTTTACTGACACCAGTGTTCTGAACACTGAAATACAAACGTAACTTCCAGATTTACACAAGTCATTTTTATTGCTCTAACAATTCTATCTTCCCTCTCTTGTAGGCTAAGTCACACTATTGTACCAGCTTTAGAAAAGGATACTGGTATGAGCATCTTAATTAAGATGCACAGTCCATGCAGAATTATGTGCAACATTTAATACTTGTGTGTACATATGTATCAGTTCCACACACTACTACTCCTTCACTAATTTTTCTGTAAATATCTAGTGATTGTAATGGTATGTTTCAATACCACCAAAACTCATTTAAAAGAATATTGTATGACTCTACGAACACAGGTCAAGTAGTGTTACAGTATAGGTGTTGCAGTATATAGATGTTTAGTTCATACAATTCTACAGAACTTTTAAGCATAAGAATTCAAGCTTACACACAATAAAAAAGTTAAACCATATGCCGACAAGCACAAGTTTTGTTGAAATGAGACATGTGAAGAGACAACACTGTAAAACAGAAGGGGAAAAGGAAAGTACAACAGCAGAGAATGGTTGTGGTATTCTATTAGATGTAAGATGACTGGATTCACCAAGCTGATGATAATGTTCTGTCATGAGTAAGGCACAGGTCTATCTCCTCTGAAATTCTGCATGCATGATGAATGAAGCCATTTAGTACACTGGGACATTAAAGTATTCATGGCGTGGCTACAAAAGAAATGTACATATTCTTACACACAATAGAAAGGTAGACAGATATGCAAGGAAAAAAAAAAAGATTCTCTCCTGTATCCCTGACACGAAAGGACATTTTATACAGAAATAAAATACTGTATTTTGACAAGTCTAAGGGGGGAAATAATGGTTTTACCCCCCTCCCCCATGATTGTATGCTGGCAGCACCAACATACAGAACTTCACATTGTAATTATTGTATTACAAAAGTCCAGTGTTTCTTCTCAAACAAAAATTGTTTAAG
Organism: Numida meleagris; assembly: GCF_002078875.1. Lineage (NCBI taxonomy): Eukaryota > Metazoa > Chordata > Aves > Galliformes > Numididae > Numida > Numida meleagris. The sequence continues at coordinate 119,660,047 of NC_034409.1, read as the reverse complement.
GCCGAGTTCCAGAGATGGCTCACCCTATGCATCTGCTACATGCTGGCTCCTTCGGCAGACACCAACTTTTGGCCGCTATCAGAGGCAGGGCAGCACACTGCATGAACTTTTGACATCTACCATATTCCCTCTCACAGAGGCACACGCTGGTAACAGGCCTGCAGAATGCAACTGTGAGCAGCACCATGCCACGACGATGCAGCAGGGGGGACTACTCGAGATAAAAATTACCATTCTTTTCAAGATTGCCTGTTTAGAAAGTGGGAGGAATCTGAGACACCTATCTCAACAGGCAAAGTTCCCTGTTTTTCAATTATGCCACTGAACTTAATACCCCAACTCTTATTTTATCAGCATGAAAGTTAGTACACAATTTGTTGACAGATGAGTTAGAAATCACACAATACTCAACATTTTTCATACAAAAATCAGTGCCCTGAAGATAGATTTTGTGATCAACAGCTACTGAGAAGTATATGTTCTGGATATGCCAATTAAGCATCTTCCAGGAGGAAAAACCTCTCTGCCTCTTTCATTCTGTACCAATTTAAATCTTCAAACTAATTTAACAACACACCCTGAAAATAAAAGGAGTCTTCGAAAAAAAAATGAGAAAGTTCCTGTGACTTCTCAATCTATTTCTTCCGTCTCATTCATTTCTAAGCAGTATTGTCATCTCAGTTTATCCACAAAGCATTTAAGCTCAAATGTTTTGAGGTTATTGCCAATTAGAAAAGATCCCCCCAAAAATACACTAGAACGTTCACAGGATTTATACTGCTTTGTCAGTATCAGTAATCTGAACATTATTTCATACTAGTTACTTAAAATCATTATGAGAAAGTCAACTACAAATCCAACAGATCTCAAGTGACAGTTGCTAACAAGTTATATGAAGTCTCCTATGACTTGGGGTAGAACTCTGTGTACGGCAGTGAATTACAAATGGAATTTCAACACTTAAAACCCTCTTACTAAAGAGAAGTGACAGTTTACAGTAGAAATCAAGATGCAGGAGAATTTAGGCGTATTTTTAACTGAAAGAGACAACTTCAAGCTGCCAGTATACAGTACTAGCCCCAGTGTGGCCCAGGAGCTCTGAGCCACTAGAGTAACACTAGAACTGATGAAGTCTCCACAGATAAAACATTCCTGAAGATTTGGGAAATCCTCTGCTTTACTCGCACTGCCACCATGACATGCATTCACGAGGACAACTAAAGTCCAGGCATACTGTAGCAATCTAAAATGACAAACTGTTACAGTTTTATACTTTCAGTTTTTACCTGCTATCAGTTTTACACTGACAACAACAAACAAGGACATGGAAGCGTTCCTTTTCTTTTTGTTTATTCACTTAGTTACCTTCCAGTTTCAGTACTTTTCAAACTACTGCACAAGTTTGACTGTTCTATTCTCCTTTGCACACTCCCCAGGTGCTCTCCACCCAATTCCTATTTTCAATTGTTTATAGCTTAAAGAATGAAAGCTCTTTGATGTGAAAATCCTGGTATACAAAATTAGATGACTGACTCAAATTACTCTTAGAGGATTACTGTCTCATCTTGACAGAAATTTATTGTCTACTGATAAGGCAAGATAGATTGTTAGATAGCAACAGGAAGAAAACGGTCATTTCACTCCTGCCAGCTTTTTAGCCTATGGAACATGCAAACACCACCTGCAACTAGTCTAGCAATAAACTGACATTGTAGAGGTGAATCTAAAAGATGAAATGGAAGACAACAGTAACTGAGATGAAATGATAACAGCAATATTGTGAAATGGAAAATACTGCAGTTTCAGTGAGACCTCTGTATCCCACTGAGGACATCCTAGGACACAACTACAGAGAGCGTCTGGTGCTGCAGTAGCCTGATAAACAACAAAAAGGAAAATAAAATTGACAAACTATTTCCAATCAGAGAAAAGCTTGACACAGCCAGCACTGTGCACTTGCAGCCCAGAAGGCCAACTGCATCCTGGGCTGCATCAAAAGAGAGTTGATTGTTACTGTCTGCTCTGCCCTCGTGAGGCCCAATCTGGAGTACTGCATCCAGCCTGGGGCCCCCCAGCACAGGAAGGATGTGGAGCTGTTGGAGCAGGTCCAGAGGAGGCCACAAAGACAATCAGAGGGCTGGAGCACCTCTCCTACAAAGAAAGGCTGTGGGAGCTGGGGTTGCTCAGCCTGGAGAAAAGAAGGCTCTGGGGAGACCTCACTGCAGCCTTCCAGTACTTGCAGGGGACATACAGGAAAGCTGGAGAGGGACTCCATCAGGGAGTGTAATAACAGGACCAAGGGTGATGGCTTTAAACTAAAAGAGGGGAGATTTAGATTAGATACTAGGAGTAAATTCTTTACTCAGGGTGTGATGAGGCACTAAAGCAGGTTACCCAGAGAAGCTGTAGATGCCCCATCCCTAGGAGTGTTCAAGGCCAGGCAGTACGCAGGTTGGTGGTAACCTGCTCTAGTGGAAGGCGTCTCTGTACATAGCAAGGAGAGGCTGGAACTAGTAAGTCATTGATTTCTCTCCCAACTCAATCTCATTCTCTGATCCTATGAACTACAATACCTCACATGCTTCAGCTGTGACCTGTTAAATTTGTTACAGCATTCCCAGCCAAACAGCCTCCAGAGAAGTGAAGGTCCGAATACCGGAAAACCTACTTGAGGGGAGCAAAGAACAGATGTCAACTTCTGTGACCAACATCTAGGTTACACTGCTTTCCTTGTATGGGACTGTGCAGACCTCAGGCTACATCTGAACCTCTGAGGAACGTCCTTAGATCCAGGTAGCTTTCTGTTTTAATGACTTTCTAAGTCTATCTAGCAGCTACAGAGGAGGTTCTTACAACACAATACAATGTCAAACTAACAAAATACTATCTCTAAAAAATCATCACTTATTTTAAAAATTTGAATATACACTGCTTATTTGACTTACACACACGGTTTTTAGATTCTAGTTACTAGAATTTGTCTTTTTCAAACAGATATTTGCATTCGCAATTTGCTTTAGAAGTTAGTAAAACTCTGTAATTTTCAGCCCAAGTTCTTAGAGACTTTTAAATTAGAAAAATTGTAGTTTTTGAGTCACAGAACTATCTAGCTAGACCAGCTCTACTGACAATTTTCTCAACCAATTTTGTCATGACTAAGCCTAATTAAAAATATTAGTCATACTAAAACTAGAAGGGACTTCACTTAATCCAGCCTCCAAACAGCATACCTGCAACGTTATGTAGAAGTATTTAATCTGTTAAAGGCATCCAGCAATGGAAACTTTTTAATGTCCTCCAGGCAATCTACTCAAATGTTTCATTATTATCACTGAATTTTTTCCAATTTCTACTCACATTTCTTTCTCAGCCACAATTTAAGTTACTTTATGTCTGCAGTGGACAAGAAAACACTCCTTCCTTTAGCCAATAAAGAAATAATTTATGCCTAAACCAAGCTTCCTCAAGCTCAATGTTTTGCACTGCTGTGTGAACACTTCCCACGGTGAAACAGACTTCATGAATACTTGGCATGCTTCCTTTGTCAGGTAAAGCTTGCGTAAGTTTTACTTTCAACCTTTTTCCAATTGAAACCAGCACAAATCCAATGAAGGAAAGCCATGCTAACACGCAGGCAAAACAATACAGCGCCTACCTTTTAATAAAGACTTGATGATTTTTTTTTTCCCCCTAGCATCTAAACAAACCTCAAGCAAGAACAACAGACAAAAATGCATCATGGAATGCACTGCAGTTTGGGAATTATTCTGTTCAAAAACACAAAGCTCTTACAGTAGGAGGAGATAAACGTTGAGCAGCACTTGTTCAGCAATTCTTCAGAAGCAATTACTTTTACACTCTACTTCTGAGTCTTTATTAAGAAATATTTCTAATGAGAAGCTGCTTTAGAAAATTGCTATTCACTTGAAGTTTCAAGGATTTCAAAATAGTAGAGCATCTGCATCCCAACCTTTCCTTTGTTAAGTATTCAGAAGCTGCAATTACATAGTTATTGGGAAAGGTCTGCTCTCCTTCGTAAGCAATGTGTTTCCTCAGAGAGCCTAGAAAAACTCATGAGATCTTGGAAGCGTTCAACTATTAGCTATGATACTGTTGAAAAACAAAGTACAATCCCACACCAGTGCCAACTCCAAGTCAAGATCTTGTCTGCAATTTCCTATACACAGAGGATCTAAACAAAAAAGCATTCACGACTGATACAAATTAGTCAGTACAACACTCAGTCTGAAACCGCTGTCATCATGCAAGTCTTCCTCAGCAAAACATTCTATCATATGCACACTATCTGGGTCCAAAACATTACCTCAACAGACAGAGAAGGATACAACAGCAGATCAGCAGTGACCTGCCTGCCTCCCTCTCAAAAGCAGGAGAAAATATACCCACGGAAACTTCATGAACTGTAACTGGATAAGGGTGGCTGCCTCCAGCTCCTCACTTGCTATTTCTGATCTGCTGGATCAGAGGTGATAATCACTCTGGGAGGCAGTGCATTATGTCTGCCAATCAGCTGCTACAAAGTGAGCCACAAAGAATTAACAGTTTAATCTTTAAGGAAGGATGATTCTAAACATCCACTGGAGGCTCTACTATCCCAACACATGAACACAGATGCTTTAAGCAAACACTGCTGCTGCATGTTCCATATTGTGAAGCCAAAGTTCTAACAAGTCAGTGAGCTGTCCTCTACCAGTGTCTGCATGTTTGGCAGGTTGCCACACTACGCACATTAAGATTCATTAGTGTTTTCTTCCATTTTCTTCCAGTCTTGCACTGCCACTAGAGGCTTACATTACTTATTCCCCTTTGCTTAAGGAAAGCATTTCCTAAACTGCTGGGCTGAATTTCTGAAGGGATGACCAGAGTACATTATCATAAGAGACATGTCACATCCCATATCATCCGGATTCCTTGGTAACAGCACTTAAGCAGTTCCACTCCTCCCTGTTCCTGCAGCACTTTTCTTTCTTACAGCTCTTTGAACAAATGTTTGCAGGGCTAAGTTGTTAACGAGGAAAACAAAAGCTGCTGACTGTATGTTTTTTTATAAACGAAAAATTTAAATAGAATGAGTTTGATCTGAAATCCAGTTCTAGTATGGCCACATAGTTTGTTGGGCATAGAAGAAAGAGAAAGAATAACTGAAAACTCTCTAAGTCCACTGCTCCTGAAGCTCCTTAACACACTCCCATGACTCATGCCAATAACAGGGCTGCAATATAACGTTAAGTAAAATAGAACTTAACTACACTGACTTCAGGGTGCACAGCAGACAGGAGTCAAGACAAAACATCTGGGGAACACTGGCCTTTTAAAACACAGATACACAGACCACTGTTATAAAATGGTTAATTTAACCCAACTCTGTACAGAATAGACTACTTCTGAGTATGTGTTATCATGCTTGCAATAACTTAACATGGGCAGAACTCAAAACCCTAGTAAATCTCTCTGAAATAACCCCCAAAAACCCAAGTTCTACTCTTTTAGTGCATGTTTATGCTTGACAGAGTAATACAGATTAAGTAAATTGAACCTGTATAACCTCTTAGTTAAGTATCAGGATAATCCGCATACAGAAGCTTTGTGAATCAAAGGCTCCTCCTTCTCCCAGCCAACCTCCTCCTTTATCTCTGGTATTTCTTTTTTTTAACAATGAACACCCTCAATGAGCAGCGGTAACTTCCAGCAGGCAAACTATTCTCACATGATGTGCAGTCATCTACCTGCTCACCTCTCCACTCACCACAGCAGACACTATTCCCATTTGTCCAAATTCTGTAGAGTCACAACACAAGCAGAAGTCATCCTCTGTGCATAGTGACTGCTGCTTTGCTCCTTACAGGAAGAAGTATAGGCCAGAAAGGAGTCCATGGGCAACTGCTAATAACACTGTTTAAATCAATAGGGACAAAGTACATCTGAACAGCTAAAACCTTGCCCGTACAGGGAATCCATCAAGGACATAATCTGTAGGTAAAACTCAAGTCTCCCAGCATTCTATAAGCTTGAGCTTGCATGTTCCAGAATTACTTTCTGTAGCAGTCTAAGTCAACAAAATAGATTAGCACTCCTCAGTGAAAGCACTATGCTTAGCGTAGGTCTAAACCAACTTATCTATACTTATTGAAATCACAAACAAATTTTTACATTTGCACAATAAATACTAACCTCACCATGAAAATCACCCCTTATGTATAAGCTTGTTACCATGAAGGAGAGGGAAAACAATAATTGTGCAGAGAAAGATGGGGGGAAAAAAATCAATTTTTACCATTTAGGTTTTCTTCTAGTTTTAGATTATGTCCAGATACATCTAAGTAATTCTATTTTGAGCTAGTGACTCTTGCTGGCTGCCATAATTCTACAGGTCTAATATGCAAGCATATTAGTTACTTCCCACTCCGCAACACTGATCAACCACAGTATATACTAAGTAACTTTTAAATGACAAAACTATCCATACAACAGTGAATTTGATTACGAACACGTTACAAAATATTTGTCTATTACAATAATTTCCTTTGGCCTGTAAACTAAATCCTAGTATCTATACAGCTGCATGTGAAATTATATTACTACAGTTCCACATTACAAAAGCCAATTTGTTTACTGAACTACTTGTATATCATGGTATCAAAGCAGCAGCAAAACTAATTAAGTTTTCCTCCAGTAAATCATTTTCATGTGTTTTAAACTTGCCTTATTTAAGATAAAATCTTACCTTTATTAGTGGGACAGCCACAATGTACTCCATTTATGCTTTGGACAAAAATATGTTGCAATGCACTATATATGCAAATAAGCTTTGTTTTGTCATGCAGCATCTGGCACTTGATAGGCCAGAAAGAAGCAGTCAACTGCAGCAGCACCGAGTCTTTTTAGGGCCTAATTTCTTTGCACAGCACATGTGAACAGCTCATTTTCCAGTAAACACACTTTTGCATGGGTTGATTGTAAGTAAATAAAGCCAAACATCAGTTTAGTTATTAGTTTTGGTATCCATTTCTCTAACTTGCATTATCCCATTAATTATCAACACCAAAAGAAAGCTAGTAGAAGTCAGACGCTTCAAGTTGATGCAGTTAGTACAAAAAAGGAAAATAAACAGGGAACACTCAAAGCACTCTTCAAAGACCATCATGCAAGTGCTGCAGAAGGTTAAGCCCATCACCCATTTTTGTTTACCCTTGCAAGGATTTAATTACACGTGCAACAGTCTTTGCATAGCACCCATTTAATCCATGCCACCAAAATGGTAAACTTCGTAGTTACCAATCGTCTAGATGGGGGTCAAAAGGGCTAATGTCTTAGATTGCTCTTAATCATAAGATATCCTCAGACAAACCTCCCCAGTCTTCATTCTGGCTCTACAAACACAAAATCAAGCAGTAGTGAAAATGTAATACCATCTACTTTAAAAAAGAAAAATCAAACTATTTACAGCTTATTTCCATTTAAAATAAAAGTTAGAAAAATATTCTGCACTATATACAAAAATAAGTTCAGTTAGTTAACTTAGATTTACTTCAGCTATAGTTACTCATTAATACAATTTTATTAGGTCCTACTAAAAGTCTACTGTTAAGAAAACAAATGCATCAATAAAGAACATATGTTCAAGGATTCCAAGACGATGCATTAAAGAAGTGCATTAGTTCATTTTTCATTTCTTAACAAGCTAAAGGATATAAATACCTTAAAGAATAAGCTCTACAGTTATTTAGGAAGGTTCACCTGTGCTTGATGAGAACTTAAAATCAGTTCAGTAGTGTAACCTTTGAGAACATAATAGCACAGGATGATATCAATATATTTAATCCGGCGACTGTTTCACAGTGTTACTAACATTGTTACCCAAGATATGTTCCACGGAGGGAGATAAAAGTTGCATTCAATTTAGCTACCACACTTTAATGTAAACAACGTAATTCAAGAGCTATGTAATGGCATTTACTCCTCTAACAGTTACCATCATTACTTGCCAAGTTGTATGTGATAAGCCTGTCATTTTCATGCAGTAATGACTGGTGCAAGAATTTGAACATTTTGAACATTTTCACATTAATCCATACATCAGTCAAACGTACTTAGTCTGAGAAGGCTTACAGTCAACAAGTTTATTTTGAGAAATCTTTTTTATGCCTTTTCAAGTCAAATATTCAATATAAGATTAGAACACGTACACATCCAATGTATTTTGACGGCCAACACCAAAACATCTACTCTTCTCAGACTGGCAATAGAAAACAGAGCCCCCAAACACACCAGCAACACACCTAACATTTGTAATGCACACAGCTACAACCACAAAGAATCAAGAACTCAAAAAAACTGAACTGCGTGGGATCCCACCTGAGGGCATTCATACATTTTTCATCTACTATTCAGTGGAGCTCTAGTAACATTTCCACCGGTTGTGAGAGTTTTAGTGCAGGACTAAGCAGTAGTACTAAGTAGTACTGCAACATGATGCACCATCAGGGATACTAGTGGAAAAAATAGAATTTTCTTCTCACTACCTCGAGGTTCAAACATTTAGCTTTGCTCTTCTCAGCATTCTGAGAGATTTAGGAAACACATTCTATTAGAATGCGGACTTATGTGCCCATTTAAAAGGGGCATTGAATTCTGAAGATACTCCCTTACTGTCAAGAAATCTTGTGCAACTGTTCTTTGAATTTATTGTTTACTGACTGAAAGCACGCAACCAAGCTCCTGAGAACAACTATGGCTTCTTCAGCAGAGCTAAAATTTTCATATCACCATGATGCACTGCTTCTACAGAAAAGCAATAGAAAACTATTTCTGAAAAAAACTATCAGGAGTTCAGTGTACAGAGATAATAATCATATCCTTAATAGAACTATTAAGTATCAGTTCAGTACACTGTTAATATACCCTTAACAGTTTTATAAGAATTGCTTATATCAACAAATAATCAACTCTACAGAAAGCTTTGTGAAGTAGATATTGTTTAATAGTATTGGAATTCATATCAGAGAGCGCACTGAATATCTACCAGAAACAGCAGGAACTCAACTTGTACTAATTCATCATACTAATAACTGTTCATAGTGTTTCAATTTACAAAACAAACTGAATGCACACAAAACACTTCCATGGAAGATGCCTTCTTCACAATATTCCAATCAGCTTCTGATTTAAAAGAATAAAATTACTCACATCTCACATGCACACACCCCAAACAAAGATGTCAAGAAAAGAAAACATTGTGGAGACAGATTTATTGAAGTAAGCTGCTAAAGGTCTGCACAAAAGATGAAGCGCAAACTGACTTCTATCATTTTCAATTTAAAGTGAAGGACAGAGTAAGACCTGACCATTTCTGGAAAGACAACTGGATTTCTAAAACATTTAGAAACCAAAGCCTGCAAACCTATGATAATGAAGTCCTAAGCTTCTTGACATCCCCAAAAGTGAGAAATTTCTAAAAACATAACTGCATTCGAACAAAAAAAGGCAAAGAAAGAAGGCAAATCACACACCCTCTTAGTTACCAGGGGAAAAAAAAAAGGCAGTCTCAGAACAGTAAGGGGATGAAGTATGATCCCTAAGTTGCTCTGAAAGCAATGCCTCCCTTTCATTTCCAAGGAAACTATAGCAGATAAAAGAACACTGTGTGACAGAGCATATTCTCAGCACTATTTTTCAATACAGTCACCACCACGAGCTACGGATTTTCACCAGCAGTGAACAAGAAAGAGCCTGCATTCTACCCTCAGAAAAACCTGCACCAGCAGAGGTGACCCACTGCTGCCACTGCTGAAACCCACCACCCACCCCTCACTGTGCTCACATCCCCTCGTTGGTCTCCAGAAGCATTCAGCAAGCATCAACAAATGTCAGTGGGTGCCATTTTTTTTCCCTACACAGAGGAGTTAAATTCCATATCTTTACTTCATGTGTACTTCCACGTCAGATGCCATTTGTGACAGACTGCCCCTCTGCCACCATCTGCAGCAATAAAATGTAATAGAATATTGGTGGGAAGGTTCAGCTTCTACTGCCATATCACCATCTGCCTCTGACATCATGGGACAACATAATAAAATAGGAAGCATTAGTTTCAGAGCAGCCCTTGTATGACAACTTCCTGGATACTCAATGCCACTTTTTCAAGAAGACATTGGAGATTGAAAAAATGAGGTTAGCTTCCCCACCTCTCATTCCTATTTGGGAAAAAAAAAAGAGATGCGGGCTCTACTATTCATTTTTTGGACAAACTCCTAACGCTTTAAAGAAAATGCTATGATTTGTTAAGTATTTGCAGAAAAGCCTATTCTACAGCACCAAGAGGACAGCTAAAAACTATGTATTTTAAGTAAGAAAGCACCTTTGCTATCAAAGATTACAGATCTTTCTGCTACTATTAAAATAACAACTAGTAGTTAGAGGTTTGTTCTGAAGTTATATTCCTATGATTTCGGATTATGCATATTCTTAGAGCTCATTCCATCTGAAGTCCAGCTGAATTTATATTACTTGTATCAGAAACTACGAAGACATCTTCAAAAACAGCTGGCAGTTTCTGTGTTTGTCACCAGCTTAAAATCAAGACAGCAATAAACAGATGTTTATAGGAAAGCAGAAATGCAGTTCTGTAACTATTTTAAGTGACTTTTTACTTGAACGGAATGCTACAAAGAGTGAAACAGTTAACAAAAAACACAAAGATGATAGGGTAACAAAGTTTGGAACTTAAACTGACATACTCATAGATACCAGACTTCAGCAGTCCCACATACTGAGGTTACAAAGTGTTTAATTATCTTCTTGCTTTGCATTCTCTGAATCCTGAATTTAAAAAGCAGGCTAGTTTTCATGACATTAATAAAAATCCATAGCACGAACAAATTGATAAGCATGTTTTCCTACGACAAGGTGCAAATGGGTTCTTTCCATTTGAAGCATATTATATGTACAGTAATGTATGTATGACTACAGTGATGTTCTATAATAGTTACTTTTCTGAATGAAGTAAACATCTGTCCAACCCACATGGGAAAGTAAACAAAAAAGCAGTTGACCATTTACATACGATTTTGAGTAATATGTTTAGTGACAAGCTATGCTAGTCTTTAACAACAAGCAAACAAACTTTTTATTCCCAAGACTGTGAAGAAAAAGAAGAATCTGTCAAGGCCAAAGTATCTTTAAAAAAAAAAGGCCATTTTCCACATATGTGCATTTTTCACCTACTACTTTACAAGCACCTACATTTCAAGCAGCACAATTAAGAAGACACTCAATACCTCAAGAAGGTAGGAAACATGCACATTCCCAAATGAGAACTCTTTTCTAACATACTTTCCTAAGACACTTGTCAATCTATTTTACGTGTCTCATGAACAAGTATGTTTTCTCACACCGATCACAGAAAATGGGAAGTGTTTCATTCTAGGTTCCTAAGTGCTGTCTCTAATCAGCACCATATTCAAAATCACCTTCTTTTTTGATCAATATATGAAGAGTCAAGAACTTTTACAGAAGCAGACAAGGCACACACTTCATACGTAAGCCAAAACATCAAGCAACCTCACCACATGACTAACTCTGCCCTGCCATACATCCAACATTCTTCTGGGACTGAAACCTTAATTGCATTTTAGCAAAGCTACCAAAATACAACCACAACTTCTGCCAAGAGCTGACAAAGATTCCCAATCAACACAGACTTTGAGTATTTCCCAATCCTTACGTCATCAACTAACAGCATACCTTTTCTCAATCACAGTACCTGCCATACAGGTCCCTACAAACATCTTCAAAGATGAAATTAGAGACCATTATCTATTTATAAAATCAAGCACACGTGTTCTAAGAACTGCAGTCTTAAGCTGACCAAGTCGTCTACTTAGAACCGAGTCAGAAGTTGCACATGAAGAATATTCCATAATTAGAGCAGACAGATTTCCACTGTAATAAAGGTTTTGTTACATACTCGTTTCATGCTTAGAGGCACACAGGTATCGCAAAAGCACAGAACATCACTGCCAACTTATGAAGGAAGTCTCTTTCAATAGTTAATACTTAAGAGCTAATATTAAGTCAAGACTAAATTAGTAACATTGATTATCGTAAGTTTCTCAGAAGAATCATAAGAAACAGGTGCTTTGATTCCCAAACCAGACCAAAAAAGCCTTACGCTCCCACCCACTGTGGACTTGTCAGTGCTAATGCTAACATTCCTACATTTTTTCACGTTCCAAGAACAATCTAATACACCTTGTACCACCTTTAAGCCTAGAGTTTCCAATTAGCACATTTCATCCCCAAGAAGAACATTTTTGTGACCAAATTCTCAATGTCAAAGATGCCCATTCTAATACTGAAATCGACATAGTAGGTCTAAGCATCTTCCACAATTCAGCTGTTACTAACAGACTAAGCACCATTCTGTATACAGGATGAGGTGAGGGCTTAAAACAGCAAAGCGAGGCTGATTCATAGTGTAGCTATTATTCTTCATGTGGAAGGACTAGCAGATACAGGCAAACTGCAAGAGCCTAGCTAAAACATTCACACAGCTTCTACATTTTCAACTGTTAGTAAAGCAGTGATGAAAAAGTGTGACTTGTGAATAGTTGCACATTTTCATCGAGATCTTCAAAACAAAAATCTGTTTTAAAAAATATTTTAGATATTCTGCAATCGACTACTGAAAGCATATCAAAAGAATAATGGTGGAAAAAAAAATGAGAATTCTGAAATAATCAAAAATTACATACAAAAAATACCCAAAAGAATTTTCACTGATGTTTAGGAACTTGCACCTAGTTCAAATGAAGATCAGCAATTTTGTGCAAGTTCGATTTCAAATATAATTGCCTGGTTTATATATTAGAATATTACTGTTTTAGCACAGTTCCAAGCACCATTTTAGTTTTATTTGATGGTCCAAGTAAATACAGCAAATAAATTTTTTAAGAGGAAAAAAAAATGGATCCACTCCGTAAAAGGACTGTGTTGAGTTTCATGCATTAAAGATTTTAAATACCATGAAATCATACATGTTTTAGCTCTTCCAAAGAACACAGGTATACATTTCACACGCAGATATATTCCATGTGCAAATACTCTTCTCCTGGCATAATTGAGTTGACTTCATGAAATACCACCTTTTCAGAACCACTTGTCTCTGTAATCCCCAGTTAAGCATTTAAAATTTCTATAGCAAAAGAACAATTATCAAACAAGACACACAACAGCAGTGTTTTCAAAAGATGTATTCCTAGCGACAGATTTCCAATGAAGCATGCAAACACTGGAATAGTTTTTACTATCACTCACAGGGTAACGTTGTCAGTATTAACAACTGAATACTGATAAGTTATAGCAGGCACTAATGAAAAGGAGGCAGGGAACAAGTACCCGAACTGATTGCAATACTAAGAGCTAACAAGAAACTGAAGGGGAAGAAGGCTTAAAAAGTTAGCATGTTTCAGTCATGTGCACTCTAGCATTAAGTGGACTGCACAGCACCAAGAAAATTAATGATACCTTGAAGCAGGTGCTCAGAAACAGAAGCACATCCTGGAAAAAGGCCACAAGAATTCAAGTATGCAAGCCTATTCAGAACTGATTCCCCATTCAGCAATTTATGCCTCTGCATTTCCTTTTAACGTTACTCAAACAGGCACTTAATGTATTTGTAATGATTTTCCTTTGTGTAAATATTCTGTTCAGCTTTTGATCTGTAAGGTGCTTCATACATTAATACATGCATAACTACTAATTAATAATGCTGCGTATTCAAGACTGATTAATAATTTTTAAATTAGGCAATACGAGATCTCAGGTCCAAATAAAAGTCCTTTTGTTGCACATAATTACAATGTGACATGGTCAAAAACAAACACACCATAGCCCTGCAAGAAAAGGCCTGCATTTGGAATCAAAACACATTTCATTCCAGTAGCTTTGAGGTATTCTGAGAAGCAAAATTAAACAGAAATACAAAGAGTCTCCAGTTGTGGCAAACTATTATTTTAACAACCTTCTCCTTTAGACTCAGCATGCACATAGTAGCAGTTAATACAAAAAAGTCATCCACAAAAGAAGTCTAACCCTATTGGAAGCTCAATTTAAATATAAACTCAGACCTTTACAGTTCTTATAAACTAAAAAGCATATATATGGAGTAGTTTCATACTTGACTGACAGCCAGCGTAATTCTACTAAGATGAAAAATCAATTAGCTTATAAACACCAAACATAAGAATACAGTGGAGCCACGATCAACTGCTGAATTCCAATTTATTCAGAAAATAGTTAATAAACCTTGATAGAACAAAGAAAATCTCAGAGAGGGAGAAGAGTAAAGAGTCTCAGGAGTAAAGGGGACCAAGGTAATGCTATCACAGCATTAGGGAAAAGTCTCCAGTTGAAAAAGTGATACATCCTTTTGAGTGCACACTATTAACTTGAAATTATGTTATATAAGTCTAAAAAGAGAATGCTAATTGCTTGGACAAGCTCAGTAATTAATTCCTAGTTTTTGCTTTAGAAGAGCCCTAAGAAAATGGTGAAAAGACTCTTACGGGCTTTGAAGTTTAAGAAAATACAGTAACTTCAATTTATATGTAATTAACTCTGCATTTGCAGGAGACAGACTGGAATAGGTAACTAACCTATTATATCTGATTTTATATGAAGAACAGCAAAAGATTTTAAGGTAAAATTGATGGGTTTTTTCCCCCCTCTTTGTAATCTGAAACAAGACTTCCAGTTAAAATAATTCCTTCTAAGTGTTAAAAAAGGTCCAGCTGAAACTTCTTTAGAACACAAGTTGTATGTCTGTGCAAGTATTTCCTTCCTAGAAAAAAGATGCTAACAGATCTGTGTAATGCTGGCCCTATTCATAATAGCATCTAACTGCTGACAGATGAGAACTTCAACATGTTCTGGTTTTGTCTGTACTCTGAAAGGATTACAGATACAACTACAATGATAAAGAACTTTGTGTTTCCGCATCCTAATAATACAACATTCAACAAGCTGAAAACAGAATGTTCACATGAGAATTAAGCAATAAACTGACTGGGCAAGTTAACAAATGGAAGGTTCATATTAACTGTAATAATAAAGCAGCTAACATTTATATAGTATCTTTTGGTTATGTTTAAAATATGATTCATCATCTCTGCTAAACCATGTTTCACTGACTCTCACAAAGACTGATAATTTCTTCAGCCTACTAGAATTTCATGAATTTCATTTAGACATTCAAGGCATTAATGCTGACCTCAAAGTTATAGCAATTAATTATAAAGGAAAGTACAAGATGGAGAAACAAGAGGGAAACGTTATTTTCTGTGTCAATGAACTCCTCCCCATTAAATAGTTTTGAAAGAAAAAGTAGGAAAAAATGCAATCTATATTTCTTCCAAGTTCATAACGTACAAAAGCATTCAAGGTGAAAACCCAAATGTTTCTGTGGCAATACTATTACTGCTTTGTCAACTTTAAAGTTAGAAACGTGCCAGAGTAAGCAACCTATAGCAGAAAAGAAAAGAAGGTCTATAGAATCTAAAGAACTATACCTGAGTGAGTCTCAAAGAAGAGAGTCTAGCTTCTGGATTTCAGCAATGAAACAGTAAAGAAGTGAACATGCATCAGGTATGACAAAAAAACTAATTGCTGATTAATAAAAATAAACAAAAGATGTGAACAAAACTAAATTAAAAGCTGCACAATCTATAATTATCTAGATATACACATACAACAGCCACTTACATTTCTAGCAGAACACAAAATCACAGTAGGTTACAATACATTCATGCCAAACAAGATGGAGAGAGCAGATAATGCAGTAGTATTGCACAATTAGAACAACTAAGCAGTAACTACATGCTAAGCATGCCAGAAAATACCTTCCACAAGCTCAAAGAAGTGGTAGCTTTTTCTAACCACAATCTAGCATGCCGATACTTTCTCCAGAGAAATTTGATTTGCTTACCTCCTGTAGAAGATCTGCCTGTTCAATGGCTTTGAGAACATTTTTCTTGGAAGTCTCCTGGACCTCCCCTCCCAAGAGGAACTCATCCAGAATAAAATAGGCTTTTTCAAAATTGAAGATGATATCAAGTTCACATACCTGAAAAGAACATCAAGTATTACTGCAAAGGGGGAGGATACTCTGAGGATACTCTCACAAAACTTAACTTACAGCTTCAACAGACTTCACCAGATCAAGACACTGGCCTCAGGCTATAACCTATTAAGTAGGGCAACAACAACAACAGCAAAAAAATCAATTGAAACCAAGATGATTTTTTTTGCTCAAGTACAACAATTATAGCAGCCTCTTTGAAAAGCTTTTTCATTGTTAAAAAAAATGCGCAATTCACAGCCGTCAGTTTGACACGGCTTTTCATGAGGCAAAAGAACATCGCTACAGTTCTCCTTTTCCCTGAAGTATCCAGAAGCAGATGATGCAATTTTATAGAAAAAAATTTTAACAATCAATTTCTTATTCATCCTGTGCATACCCTAGTCAAAAGGAGTAGGAAAGCAGAAGGATGAGCAGTTTTCCTAGAACTGCAAATGCACATTACTTCTGTTCTGTTTGGTTTTGATATCTGGGAAAGCAGATGTCTTCTTTTCTTACCCCTCCTGCTAGTTCACAACCAACTGCCTCATTTGAAAGCAGACATAAGAAGTGCTGGGGAAGGGCAGAGCATACATACACAAGAGCATTGCCAGGGAGAAGAGAAAGTGGAAGCCCAAACAAAAAGTTAAGGACAAGATTTTATCTAACCTCAAGCAAGACTACTATGAAATGAAATAAATACAGGCAATTAACATCAGATTAAGAACTGTTCTCCAAATTCTTAATTTAGTTTTATATTGTAAGCATTATGCAGGCAGCTGTCAGTTTAGTTTGGCCAGGTAAGCAACAGAAAAACCGTTAGATACACCTCTTCAACAGCTAGCTCACTGTGTTTTTAAAAAGGTTGCCTGAGAATAAAACAACATAATACAGACAGGGAATCCATAAAAATTAATCAGAAGGACGTTACTAACTCACACTGCCAAAATACTTGTCAAGAAGTTCTACATAACGATGAATTATTTCCAGAGTTATTAGTTCATTGTCCTGATCTTCAATGGCACAGCAGAAATAGAGGCTTGCATATCTGTAATAACAAAGTAATCCTCATGTTAGCAAAAGATGAGTAAAACAAATGCATTTCAGAGGTATTAAATTCTCAGCAGTCCTTCAAACTCAAGTTTACAGTACAGTTACTCTATTTCAACAGCCATGCAAGTTCCATCAAAGAACAGCTTGGAGACCACCAGACATGCGTGTGGGCACAAAAGGATCTGAGTTGAGCAAGACTTCAGTCTTTAACACCCTTTAGTAGATGGAAATAAATTAGCTTAAGTGGTGGTTGGAAAAGGAAATACATTTAATTCTTTGGCCTCCTGGCAGTTTTGAGGCAAGATGTTTACTCTACCTGCAACATCCAAGCACTGGTATCAACATCAACTAATCAACAGATTAAATGTTAAATTTATATCACACAAGCTACACGTATAGATATTAACATCTAATTAAAATGTCCTGGGAAAAATAAACTGAACTAGTAATTTAGGATTTGGTCCTTAGAGAACACAACTAACGCAAAAAAAAAATTCTAAGACTGTCACTAATGTCATATACCCCAATCACTATTAAGTCAATAACTTGATTACTACCAACTGTTCTGGTGTCAGGAGAGGCTATCAGCTAGTTTCTAGCATTTACTTCCACCTTCAAATACAAGGAATTATTTACCTCTGATATGATCTTGAGCTCCACTTTAATAAAACGACCATCCCACTCTACCGTGCACTACCATATAGTTGTTCAATTTCTGCTCAAAAAGAGCTGATGGAAAACCAAAACACGAATGAAAACAGAAAAACCTACTCATTCTTTTGAAAAGTGCCAAAATCATATGCCACACAGATACACATGGCAGAAATGAAATCTCAAGTAAGACCTGTTTTAATTGATATTTTTTGTGAATGTGGAGCTGCTTGGGTCTGTCTGTTTAGAGAGAATAACTGGCAGCATTAAACAGAGAAGCCAATCCTATTAAAAAAAAGTCACTAAGATTTGAATGCCAAGTTTAAGATGCATATTATTTTCCTGTGCGCAGAAATTAATACAAATTTTTAACACTACACAGAAATTTTACCAGCTGGGACTCTGTAAGCCCCAGAAGAAACTGCAACAGGTTTTGTCTAGAAGACACATAAAAAATTATTTTATAGTATGCTTAAATTTGTCCCCCAGTCACTAAGCTAGCACCATCCATGATAACTCTAAGTCCCGCTCTCTCTCCCTCTCTCCTCTTGCCAAGTCAGACTGCCATGGCTTACTTCATCATGAACAACTCATCAAAAACACTTTCATTCAAAAGTTCTGAACTGTTATAAAAAAAAACTGTTCCACAAAACCTAACTTAGGGGCACGAGGGTGAAAGTACTTCCAGTGAAACACTTCACACTAATTCCCTTGCTCTTTTCTATCCTTACCATGGTGATTTGTCAGCTCATCTTAAACCCTGAGAACAGTTCTTTTGATTTTATACTGCTATGCTACTCCCTCTCATTAGTACTTCAAGGACATTTACAGCCATAGTGGTAGCTCACAAAATGTCATCTGTATAAGACATCTTTCAGACAAAGCAGTTTACAAAAAATGTATTGAGTTATGCTATGAAGAAAAAAAGATTTTCAAGCCTCCCGAGTAATTTCTTTGTTTTCTTTTAAGTCTAACTCCATGTTAGACAATTTGCTTGCTCTGTTGACATTTACACTTGCTACCTGCACCTAGGTCAAATTCATCTGAACAAAACTTCCTTCACATCCAGATGAGCATCAGTAGACCATTCCCTTTCAGTGCTTAAACAAGTTGAATCACATACTGATAAACCTTACCAAATCTGACCTAAATATTTGATATTTATCCACAAAGGAGACTCCTTTTGTGTTTCTCTATCACTTGAGAGTCCCTTTTGATGCACAGAATTATTTTATGTGAGTACAAAAAAGGAGGGGAGAGAGAAACTTTACTTCACATAGAACACTTTCCAGGAAAGCTGTCTGCTCTCAGCGTTCTCACTTAAAAGAAAATGAAACATACTTTTGAAAGACTTTATTTGGCAGCTATTAAGCAGAGTACACTTTCAAGCTCTGCCAACTGCAGTTTTGGAGAAAGAATACCAAGAAACAAAAACTACTCATCGTAACACAAAATGGAAGCTTGGGTATCGATCAAAATAGGCAGACATTTTTCAAGGAGTTTTTTTTTTTTTAAGTAGTAACTATCAAATGCAGATTCAATATGCCTACTCTGCAAACAGTGTAAGATTTACACATCAGCCACCACTGCTAAGAATATGTTTATACCACAAAAGTATAAGTTTCTTCAGACCCAAATTTTCAAAGGCATTAGCTCACTGCCATTTTTTTTTTTACCTTTGTAGTCCATGGCTTCACAAAAAAGGGTGTCCAGATATAATCTAGAGCAAACAAACTAGCTTTTCTTCCAAATGGATAAGCTTACATGAAGAGTAACCATACAACGATGAGCAAATTTCTGTACACAAGCTGAAAATGTTAACTACCCTGCAGAAATATTGTTTATTCCTAATGAGTCTGTCAGAAAACTCTGAAGTGCGCCCAACAAAGGAAAATTCTGAAAATAACATGAGTCATACACCACACTGAAGAGCAAATATGGCCCAATCATATTGGTTTGGTAAAAAATATTCTGCCATTTTCATTCCTATTGCAGTTCATTGTTTGTTTTCTTCCCCACCTCAGTAGAATCCTCAGTCCTAAAATAAGTTGGTTATATGTGTTTAGGGAAATACTTTATGACAAACATCATCCACTTGTCAGAAAAGGAACTAAATCCAGAAGGACCCAAAACAGTTTGTAAGTATCACCTGAAAACATAATACGGAATGGAAGAGCAAAAAGGAACTGCAGGCAATACAAACACTCAAATTTCTGCTTTTAGGTAAGTGACTTTATAGGTGTTTATTTTTAAGGAACCAAATTCATGAACATCCCCCAACAGCTACACTAGTTCAATAGCGGCAAGCCTAAAAACTGGCAGGCAATCCTTCAGCCAAGTTCTTCTCTACGTTCTCTAATTCTGCTGAGGTATCAGGCCACTACAGGTAGAGCATAGCTTGCAAATCCTACCATTTTAATGGTGTTCTACTAGATGAGAGAACACCTGCTTAAGACATCACTGGAAAGTTTGTAAAGCTGCTAGCCTGAAGACATTCAGCATCTAAGTTGCTTTGCAGGTAAATTCTAACCACAGACATCTAATGCCTACAGAGCTTGGAAGGAACAGAACTCAACTGGAAGAATATGGAATTGATGGGCGGACCATTCGATGGACAAGGAACCAGTTGCAAGATCATACCCAGAGACTGGTGGTTAACAGCTCAATGTCCGGATGGAGTCAGTGATGAGTAGTGTCCCTCAGGGGTCAGCACATGGGACCAGAGCTGTTTAATATCTTCATCAATAACATCAACAGTAGAATTGAATGCACCCTCAGCAAGTTTGAAGATGACACCAAGGTCTGTGGCAACATTGGCACACCTGCGGGATGGGATGCCATTCAGAGAGACCTAGGCAAGCTCAAGCAGTGGGCCCAGGAGAAGCTCATGAAGTTCAATGAAGCCAAGTGCAAAGTCTTGCACCAGGGTCATGGCAACTCCCACTATCAGTACAAGCTGGGATGTATGGAGGTACAGATGGTGCACAGCCCTGCCAAAAAGGCAGGACCTGGGGTACTGGTGGATAGCAAGCTAAACACACGCCAGCAATATGCCCTCACAGATGAGAAAGCCACCCATATCCTGGGCTGCATCAAAAGAAGCGTGGCCAACAAGCCAAGGGAAGTGATCCTGCCCCTCTAGTCTGCGCTGGTAAGGCCCCTCCTGGAGTACTGCATCCAGATGTGGAGTCCTCACTACAGGAGAGACATGGATCTGCTGGAGAGTATCCAGAGGAGCGCCACAAAAATGATCCAAGGGATGGAACATCTCTTCTGTGAGGACAGGCTGAGAGAGCTGGGGCTCTTCAGCCTGGAGAAGAGAAGGCTCTGAGGTGATCTGATAGTGGCCTTTCAGTATCTAATGGGAGATTATAAGAAGGAAGGGGACAGACTCTTCAGCATGATCTCGTGATAAGACAAGGGGAAATGGTTTCAAACTGAAACCAGGGAGATTTAGATTGGATAGAAGAAAAAAAAAACTTTTTACAGTAAGGGTAGCGAAGCACTGGAAAAGGCTGCCCAGACATGTGGTGGAAGCCCCATCCCTGGAGACACTCAAGGTCAGGCTGAATGGGGCTCTGAGCACCCTGATCTGGCTGGAGGTATCCCTGCTCACTGCAGGGGAGCTGGACTAGATGGCCTTTTAATGTCCCTTCTAACTCAAACAATTCTATGATCCTGTAACCGAAAGACACCACAACACCACCTTTAACACGTAAACAGGTGCTTCAGGCAGCCTAAGAGTTTGGCATTTGGTGACAGGTTATCACAGTTGACCCAGTGAAAATTCTAATCATTAAAATTCTCCTTAGGAAAAGATTTTTTTCCTCTTTCAAAGAAATTACATATTTCTTTAACAGAACAGGAAGTTCTGAGATTCTAGGACAGGCAGAGCAGTCACTATTTAATTAGGATACAGAAGTAAGCAACAGTAATAAAGCTACACAAGATTTATCTTGCAGTTTCCAATTTCAGCAGGCTACAACCTCCAGTAGTTTCAGAAATGTGCAAAAAGTTGGGACTGGTAAACCTCTGTAAGATGAAGCTGCTGCTTCCTCTTGGATGAATGCAGAGGTCCTCCTAGTATCACAAGAACTAGAATATTGCACAGAGGACCTGATCAAGTTAAACTACCAAACCTAATTAACTATTATCATTAGAACCATTTAGTTTTATAGTCATCTACTCAACCCTGTAGTTATATTTTAACAGACTCAGTTGGCAATTAGATGCATGTAAGGAAAGATACTGACCATGTCCCACTGCTAGGCTCATGTCCCTTGCCACATGACAGTACTATGGAATCAAAATGCTTTGAGTGGAGATGCACACTACTTGCAGAACTTGCCCTTTCTTCGGGAGTAGGAGGGATGATAGTTTTAAAACTTATTTTTTCATTAATGTAACCTATGATTAAGGTTATTTTGCACTAAAGTAACAGACGACTGACACAACATTAAAGGCAGTACAGATTATGATAACTGAAAACCAAAATGCCACATAAGAGTCATATTTCTTAATCAAGATACCAATCAATGATAACCAAGTCCCACAATTTCAGTATACCAAATGCTAATAAGAAAAATTTATATCAAAAGCTGCTACTCTGCATTTCCTTATTTTGAGTGCAATATACCACACAATGAAAATAAATACACTGCCAGAAGCTAAAGCAGTAAATAGTCGAGATCTTTAAAGAAAAAAAAAATCACATTCTATCTTAAGGTCCTTTTTCACTAAAATACTAGAAATTATAACATTTAATATTGATTTACCAGCCAAAAGGGGAAAGCTGCATGAACTTCTATCCTATATGATCCAATACTACTAATTAAAAAAAATGACAAAATAAAGAGCGATCATTAACAGGATTTCCTAAGTTTCTAATCAGCTGTCTGCAGACAATACCCTCTCTACTGTCATAAAGTGCAACTGGTAATGGATTCCCATATTTCAATTTTTTATCCACCAAGTTGCTTCAAATCTGTGTCTTGAAATCAGAAATCCAGATTCTTTTTTAAGTCTTCTGGTGCCTACCAGTCTGAAAATCTAACT
Source organism: Numida meleagris (assembly GCF_002078875.1). NCBI lineage: Eukaryota > Metazoa > Chordata > Aves > Galliformes > Numididae > Numida > Numida meleagris. The sequence continues at coordinate 119,637,153 of NC_034409.1, read as the reverse complement.
CTCTTCCAAACCAACTACAGAACACATCCAACCCAATTCATGAGCTATGTCAAAAACAGGGCACGCTTCCATGCACATTTTCAGATCTCTAAAGAATTTGTTTCTCTAATGAAAAAAAATGAAGGTAACAATGACTGACCTAGTTTTGCAACCATATCAATGCTACATACATGAAACTAAGAAATAAAAGCAAAATATTCACGTGGATTTTAAAGACCCTTGTAGTTCTATCATCTTGAAGTTTCATCCAGAAAGCATTCCGTATGAATGATAAGGATGAAATAAAACGGAGCTAAGGAGTCTAATCAAAACTGTCCAGCTTTCTTGATAAATGTTAGATATAAGAAAGCAGCAAACGCTACCAGCTTGTCAATTTTGCATTTGAGCTGGTTTTGTTCTTGAAAAAAGCTACATCACTGAGACTCTAGAGTATACTTTTAATAATGCCAACCATTCTTTGAATTGCAATATCTAGGTCAACTCTCTCTTACACCTGAAAAGTTGACAGTTAATACACTCTAAAAGCAATCATAGCACAAATTTCAGCAATTTCAGACTCGTAATAGCAATGCGTACATACAACGTATACAACAGCAATACGCACAGCTTATACTGAAAAACATTTGCACAAGGAGGTTCAGATATTTCCCAATAATAAACCAGACAAGAATAGATCTCAGAAGAGATGTGCAGGAATCTTTTGTCTGCAAACAAATGTAAGCACCTTGTGTAATTCTACAAACCATGCACAGTTTCTGTTACACATCTTGCTCTTTTAGCTATCTGCTGTTCAGAAAGTACTGGACCTTGACTATTACAGTTGTCTTCTTGGTATTACTGTCTGCTTCTGAGCTAGCAGATGTCTCTTCTCAAAGAGATCATGGTAGTTGGGACTCATCAACTTTAGTGACAGTATGATGACTGGAAAAAGTCTTTCCAAAGAAACACTAAAGTAATTACTGTTACCAGGTTCAGGATTTTAAACTGGCTATCTCCTCTGCCACCCAGTCATTCTGGTGATATTTTTAGCTTTATGTAACTTGCCAATAAAGCAAAAATAAAGTAGAACAGAAACTGAGCTGTTAACTAGCTCGATACAAGCTAATCTTGAGCAATTTCATAGGCTAACTGTGCCAGATTGGTTCACAGACAGCAAAATAGCTACTGCAGTCAGCTGTGCACACCAGCAGTCCAGCAGATGGACTGCAGTCCACATATATACAGCAGCCAACTGCTTTATTCTCCTTGACCACAGACCCCACAGCACATTACTGAGATACTCGAACATCACAACTTTCAGCAACCCAAAAAGCCATACCCAGATTTCTACCAGCCCCCTAGACCGAAAAAAAAAACCCCAAAAAACAACACAAGCAGTTGCTAACAGTAGTAAAGAGACTGAGAGAGAGAACAGTTGTGGAATGAACTTACTACCAGAAAAGCTACCACTGTGCAAGACTAGGCAGGAAGGGGAACAGACTTGTCTACGCATTCCCAGTTTTTCTGATCTAGTCCCAGAAAAGCCAAGTGATAAAGCATTGCAAGTGCTTTTTCAGCTGAAGGGAGCGCACAAAACACTTCAGCAACTTTGCCTACATGTATACGCAAGAAGTTTTGTGAGGAAATTAGAAGGCAGAAAACATGTATGCTTCCTTAAGCACAGTCTTATGCACTGTTCCTCCTCTTCCCTCCTCCCAGTGTTCAACAGTTACACACATCAGATACACCGGCAGTTTTCAGGCGTATGATGTTACACGCATGGATGTTCTAGGTCCTGATTTCATGTATACATCTAATACTTTTTTTTTATTCTACTAATTTGGCTAATTGCAGAAGTTAGAAACCCTCTGTTTCAGCTCCTAAAGACAGAACACAACAATATCGTCGAGCTCTGAAATTATTTACTACCTCAAAGAACGTATAAACCTTTTGAAGTTTGTAAATAACTAGGGAAGGGAGTTAATTCAAGGTTCCATAGCACTACCTTCAGATGGAAGAGATGCAGTCTACTAAACTGCAATGAGAATTACTGTTATTTGCAGGGACAATTATTTTTACACCTCTTCATTGTCACACATTCTAAAGACCAGCATAAAGCTAAGAAAACTCTTGTCACACACTCCAGAATGTTAGCGAACAACTGAAAAAGGAAAATACTGCCAAAGAGAATTATACAGTACTTTCACCAAAAGAAAAAAAGCTAGCTGTGTTTTTTTTAAGCTGGGAAAAATGCTTTAGTGTTCACAGCAAAATAGCATTCTACGTACTCTGAAACAAGAGAAAGTTTTCCTTATTTCTGTGAGAGCCTTTAAAAGCACGTTAAATTTGCAAGTTTATGAAGTCACTGCCTGAGGTAAATGTTTATAAAATTTAGTTTTTCTTTATTACCTATTAAACCTTACATGCTTTATATTCCTATGCATTTATTTACTGTGGTCTTCTAAGCAGTGAACTAAAAATCACCACTCCTCACGAAAGAAGAAGGAAACCTCATCTCTTCAGCACATTTCTGAACGCATGAATGACTTTCTACACATGAATGATTCCTACTTGGTTATCAAATTAGATTCAAGGGAAGTCAGTCTCCTCCGTAACCAGTAGAGGGAAGAAAAAAAGATAAATTAAGAAAAAAAAAATCAACCATCATTATTTTCTTGCTACTTAATACACTGTTTCTGATGTATGTCAATTACGAGGTTAGTGAGAAAGAACAACCTTTTGTAGACAATCTTCAGGTCTCTCCATTCCAGGAAGCTGCACATTTTCGGTTTGCGGGCTAATACTGTTTGAACAAGTTCCCTTGTGATTTTCTTCTTTTCTTTGTCAGATAGTGGGACATACCACTTCTGGAGTCTCAGTTTCCCCTGGCGACTAAAAAGCAACATAAACTGCATCTGTTGAATTAGAAGGGGAAAAAAAGGATTATTCTCAGTCTCTTAAGTTCTAAGAAGATTTCTATGAGGAAAACCAAGCAGGAAGCAAGATAGCCATCCAAAAGCCTATCTACATGATGTATTTCTACAACGGTGGCAGATGTTACACAAGATTTGGAAGCACCAATAACACAAAGGATTCAGCTGAACAAGGTCAGTCAGAGCAGAGATAGTAGGAAGCACGCACAACTTTCAGAACCGCGAGTCAGAGCCAGCAGGCAGCGACTACACCCGGATTTCTGACAAACCACGTCCAGCATTGGTATGGTTGCGTTTGCATTTACTACGGAAAACGACAGAAAGCAGCACACCCATCTCCTCCAATACCCAACCTCATTTCCAATTCACAGGATTAGAGCCTTACAGCAGGAGCAATTTGCACTTAAGATCTTTCTGAAAAGCCTTAAAATACTTTAAGAGGCATTAAATCTCCCACCGGAGAGTCCTATGGCATCGAACAGCCTTGCCTTCTCTTGCACTGCACAAAAGGAGTAGAGATTAAGTGCTTTCCCTGCGGTCCTACGTTCCAGGTCTCGCTTCCTCTACAGGAGTGATGTTGCAATTATATCTTAAGAGGAACTTGTCGGCTGTGTTTTCCAGCGGCTGTAACATTAAAAGAAACGGCTTTTTTTTTTTTTTTTCTCCCCTTTTCGCTCGAAGTTGTGTCGGGCTGAGGAAGTTTCCCAGGCGATACGGCAGACGTGAAATCCCACGGAGAAGCCCAGCCCGCTCCCGGCTGACAGTCCGGCGCGGGCAGGAGGCGGCAGCCCGGAGCCCCCGCACGGGCAGCCCGCAGCCGCCCTCCCTCCGGTCGCCGCCGCTGACCCCCCCCCACCCCCGCCTCCAGGGGACCCTCCCAGAGCGGCTCCCGCCGGCCGGCAGCGGGCACGGAGCCCCGGGCACACGGAGCCGCGGGCCGGGCCCGCCCCGCTCGGGGCAGCCGCCGCCCGTCCCAACGCGGCCGCGTGAGGGGTTTGAGCGGAGAGCCGGCGGCCGCGCTTCCCGCAGCCGTCAGCAGCGTTGCGGAGAGCAGCGGGTCCCGCAGCGCAAGGCAGGCGGGCACCGAGGGAGGAGAGTCCGTCCCCGCGCGGCGGTGCTCACCGTGCCCCGGAGGGGAGAGCGAGGAGGAAGATGAGGAGGAGGAGGCAGAGGCAGCGCCGCTCCCGAGCTCGCTGCTGCCTCCACGGCCGCCGCGCGGGACTGAGGGGAGAGAAGGGAGACGCCGCCGGCTCGAGCCCGGCGCCAGCGCGCGCGCGCCTCAACCGCCGCCTCCCCCCCCCCCTCCCCTCTTTCGCCGCCTCGCTCGGGCAGGCTGGGGCGGAGCCGGACTCGCGGACGCCGCTCCCGGGCAGGGGGCGGGGCCAGCAGGGGACGGACACAACTTCGCTCGCCGCCTAGTGGGAGGGGCCGTTTCGGGAAGCCCAGCGCGTGCGCGGTGCGGGAAGACTGAGGAGCAAGGGGAGCTCGCCGTCGCCCAATGGGGGAGCGCTGCGCGGCGGAGGGCGGGAGGAGTGGAGAGCGGCGGTGGCCAATGAAAAAGAGGGAAAGGCGCCGAGGGAGGAGCTGCCGGCGGCGGTGGGAGGGACGAGGGAGGAGGTGGGGCTAAAGGGCCTAATCCTCGTGGCCCGAATTACGATAGGACAACAGCCGCCGCGGCAACAGCCAATCAGAAGGCTCGATGCAGATAGCGGTTCGCAAGCCCCCAATGGGCCGGCGAGGGTCGGAGTTGGGATAGTGACATCAGTCAATCAGGTGCCCGGAGACAGAGGCTCCTCCTTCCTTCTCCCGGTCCCCGGGGGCGGCTGTTGGGGGTGCAGAGAAGGGGTGGCGGTGCCGCGCGTGCGCAGTGCTGTGTTTCCTTCTAGCACGTGCGTGCCCCGCGTGGCGGCGGGGTAGGGCGGGGTGGGGCTGGGCGGGGCGGGGCGGAGCGCAGGGCGGCGGGAGCCATTTAGGCGAGTTATGGGGGGGAGGTGGTTACTGCTGAGGGCAGGGGGTTTTTCTTTACTGTCGCCAACGCTAAAGAGGGGGATCATCAGAAAAGAAATGACTTTTACGGGCGGTTTCTTAATGGTGTAACACAGTGATTGGCAGTGAGGGGAAGAGTGTGCTTCCCTTGCTGCGCTTCTGGTAGGAGACACTGAAATCACACTTCTATTGCACTTTAGTTGCTGTTTATTATTGACGCTTAAGAAAGATAAATCTGTTCTTCTGGCTACAAAGCAGCTGTGGCAGCAGAAAGCAGTGCTGGAAAGGCTTTTGTGTAGGGGTGCGGGTAGTCAGGAGAGCCAATTTTCTGGCCTTTCATGGAATGCTGTCATCAATTGTACTTGAGGAAAGCTGCTAATACACCACTTTCCCTGTCTGATGATTGCAAGTGAAAGAAGGCGCACATGAAATGAACCCATGTGGATGAGGCCGTTCCAGCGTCACATAGGAAGTGGGAGCTGCTGTTGTAGGTGCTCATTCCCATCCTCTGCTTGTTGTGAGGCTGTTGGGCGGTCTGGAGGACCCTGTTTTTCACTGAAGTACCTCTGTCCTAATCGTCGCTGTGCTGTTCTTCAGTCTAGCATCCCGTACCCCATGAATTCTCCGCACTTCAAGTGTTTCTGGATCATCTGAATTATTTAAGCCGGCAGCCTACTCGTGTTTCGCTTAATCTCAGCTACTTCCAGTGCATTAGCATCGTGATGGCAGTGAGAGCTCAGAAATGTCAGGCATGGTGGGAACAGCGTCCAGTCAGGCCAGTCTCAACATGCTCCTGTCTCCTCACCGCCATTCCAGCCGGAGGATGTGATTTTCTCAGGCCTGCCGGGATTGCCACTTTCGTGATCGGTCTTTAACTCATTTCTCCCAAAATGAGCCAGCTTATTTTAAGCAGCTTAAGGAGTGATTCCGTGGCAGTTTCAGATGATCTAAATCCCAGCGTCTCCCACCCCCTCTTCGCATTCCCAGCTCCACACATTCTCATCTCTGTTCCTGTGCTGCCATAAGTGCTTGTGCTGTGTCTCGCTTCAGCAGCAAGGCATTGCCAGTGAGGCTTATTTGGGCTGTACATGTGAGGATAAAAGAAATGAGTGAATCTGTCTTGGGGTCCAGTACCTGTGTGAGGAGGGTGGTGACAAGCAGAGGTAATGCTGTCCTTTCTGATTGTGCCGTTCCTTTCAGGAACTTCAGACTACTTGCTCTTGGCAGTTTTTTTCCAGTGTTGCGTTTTGTACTAATTACCCCTCTTTATACCTACTCCATTGTTCATCCCTGTAAGAAATTATCCTGTCACTTAGCCATTGAACTAGCAATATACTGAACCAGCTGTAATTAGCAAATTGATAAAGATACATATGATGCTTAAACCAATAATATAATAGCCTCTGCGTTTTCCACAAACCCGTGACAATGCAAATGTCATGCATTCTAATTTTAGACAGACACTGCGTCTTCTGTTCATTAGCCCTTGTTTATTGTCTTATGGCCAGCTTTAACAAGATGGATTTTAAGGAATGAACTCAGAATTTTGATTTCTAAGCCATGAGTGATAACGCTGCATTATTAATGGATGGATTTTTGTAACTGCTGTAGTTATAAAATCCTTTGTATTCTGTTTTAGACGTAAGGCAATTCTTCAGGGGATGTGTCCATTGACCATAAAACATTTGGGGTCTCCAGCCAAGACTTGGCTCTCTAGATTATTTCCAGCATGACTGGCAGCATAGAAGATAACTGCCTGGAGCTGCGGAGAGAGACAGGGAGGGAGGGAGGGAGGAAGTTTAGACAAAATAAGATAAAATTTGCTTGATTTTGTCTGATACAGTTTATGTCAGTTGTTGAGTTTTGATATCCATTGATTTATAAATTAATTAGAATATCGTGGATTTCTCTGGAATATGGATCTTGTACCAAAATGAATAATGTCAACATCCTGGTATTTGGCACTTTGTGCAGTGTTTTAGTGACTAAACTGAAGCCCCTAATAGCACTTTGTTTTGTTTTCTGTGTTAGCCAAAATGATGGATAAACCAAGAGGCTTTTAAAACACGAACTATTTATTAATTTCAATTGAGCTTTTGTTTATTAAATTTTAACATTTTTTTTTCACAAGTGCAACCCCGTATTTAGAAAAGAAGGACTTTGCTTCTGCCTCCCTTTTCACCATCTTCATCTTCCTAAAGAGGAGGCAGGATGCTTTAAAAGCACATTCTGTATCTTTGCAGGTCTTCACTAGAGTAGTCAGTGGATGTATCAGTGGGACTCATTTTATTGTTAATTTATCTTCTTGATGCACATATCAGACTCCATTTTCATTGACTGAATAACCGTGGAGTCATTATGAAGGCAATAAGAACTGAGTTACTAGCCTTGGAAGTGATTACTGCTAGATTTTTGCCTCTTAGGCCTCCAAACAGGACGTTGCATTATTACATGCAATTCTCTTCCCTGATGTACTGTCTGAGCATTGGCCAAACTATCATGTACCACCGATTCATACAGAACACTTAATCTCAGTGGAGCCAAAGTAAGTATACATGAGATTGTAAATGACAATTTTCTTTGCGATGCTTTTTTTTTTTTTTTTTAATGTGGAGCTCTCTGTCTTGATGAAATACTATTTAGTACCATCTAGTAGCCTGATTGCTGGATGCTAGTAAGTCATCAGATCCTGCCTGGAACACTTATCTGCTTGTCTTTCCGGATAGGTGTTACAGGCTTGTAAGAGAGACTTCTGGTCATTGAAATCCTCTTAAATATGATTGGTTTCAGACAAGTGTGTATGCTTCTCCCTTAGGAACATGGATGTCAGGCCACATGTGTGATAGGCACAGCCACAAAATGAGCATCAGGGATGTGCGTCCCTGAAGTTAAATCTCACAGCTGGAGGAGTAGTTTGAAGATGAGGTGATGGCCTTCCCACACAGTTATTCAAATTACGGAACCTAAACAATGAGTTACACAAGTCATTTTCCTTGGAAAATAAATACCTGCTTTTGAAAATATCTGAACATGCAGAAATGAGGTAAGGGAATATGGTAGTTGCCAGTCAGCCAGGGCTTCCCCTCATTTACCGTGTTCATCAGCCTGAGCCTGGTGCGAGGCACAGCAGCCATTTGAATACAACATGCATGAGCCAGCTGGCAGCATTGTGTGTGTTGGGCTAGTCAGCAGCAGGATTCTCTATTTTACTTAGGTGACGCTCTGATCTTTTTTCAGTGCTTGTATTGGAACAGTTCTCAGAGGCCCTAGAAATAAAGCAGAAATGATCTGCTCCACAGAGATGAAGAAACTGTCACGACTCTTACTGCCCCTTCCTGCTCCACTGGTACAAACTGTGCCACAGAGCAGCAAAGAATTGAATATTTCCAAAAGCAGGTGCATGAGGAAAGCTGGCTTTTCAGCCTCACAAAGTACTTGCTTGGGAGAGAGGGAAAGAGGGAGAAGGAGAAGAGGAAAGATGGGGCTGGGATTTGTTAGGCTATGTCAGTACTTGAAGGAATTATTGAATAAAGCATCTCACATACATCTTGTTCGTCCTCTGGCACTCCTAAGAAAGCAGTAGCTGCGACTGCGGTTTGTGAAGTGGCTGATGCTGCAGGTTAAGCTGTAAGTACTTACTGGGTCTGTCTCCTCAGAGGAAGATGTACTTGAGCAGGCTTCTGCAGGCTGCTCAGTTTTGCCCAGGAATAGAAATTTTTTTATATATGTACCGGTATTGCTCTGGTATATAAAAATGTACTCTGTCGGTTTTCTGGACATAGTTTAATCACCCTAAATGCACTGAAGTTCTCATATAGTCATGTATGTCCACCTCTGTCCTTACTACTACACCCAGCTGGTGATCATGCAAGACCACTTGATCCTACTCTACAAGGACCTGGTCTCGAGATGATAGCTCAAATGATGGAGCACCTTTTGCACGATGGAGACAGTCCATTTGCCAACTTCTGACTTTCCCAGATTGGCATGCTGCTTTGTGCAACCAGGATAGAAGATAGAGGCTTGCACAGCATGTGTCCTAGTTATGCAGCAGATAGAATATTTCATGGGAACATGGAAACTGGTCTGAATCTGAAATGGTAACCCAGAACTAAAGTGTTCAGTGTTATAATCAGGCTCCGAAGTCTTCCAAGCTTCTACACTGATCCTACAGTATTATGCTGAGGTTTCATTTAAAATCCTTCTGGATAACTCAGTCCAACTTCCTCCCAGTCTATAAGGAAAATGTGTTGCATGACCTGCCTGGTTCTTGCCAGTAACATAAGGGGATGGCATGTGCTGTATGGCCTTCATTTATTGCCATCTTCTTTTTGACTGAGCTGTTTAAAGAGTACGAAACTGGGGCAGCCAGAGGCCTGTAGCTTACTTTTTATTTTGAAGTCTCAAGAATGATTTAAATGATGCATAGATTTCGTTCTGACTTTGTCCACGTGTGGTAAAGTTTTATCCATGTTGATTACAGTTCATCACGCTGTTTAGAACCCCCTCTGTTGCTGTTGCTTACTAGCGCCTAACTTTGTGGTGCCACCCTTGTCCTTCCTTAGGCTGCTGAGCAGCAATCACAGTAAATATCTCTGCCAGGGGGAATGTGTGCATCAACTGCAAGTGTGTACCCATGCCCTCTCTAGGTTTTGAAGGACGAACTAAAGAGCACAGGAAATGAATGTAATACAACTCACTGTGAGATGTTATGAAAGGGGAATGCGGTTTTATAAACAAAATCTCTGTCCTACTGACTATGTCGCTTTGCACTTTCAGACCCACATACTCAGAAGTGCCAAAATACATCTGTCCAAATGGTCTGGCCAAAATCACACATAGGACAAGAACGCTCCCTGTTACATCTTCATTGTTTCTCTGAGTTTCTTCTTGACTGGCAACTAGAACTGATATTGGACTTCCTTTTTTTAATCTCTGAGAAGAGATGATGTTTGGGATTCAGTGCCTCACTATATGAATACAATATGTTGTAATTATTTGGGTATTTTTTGTCTGTGAACTTGTTCTTTATCTTGTCTGATGCTCTATCTTTAGGTCATCTTGTTCCTTTTCAGTACATGTTCTGCTGCTACTTCTGGTGCTTTCACACACATACATACACTCACTGCCACCCACACTGTGTCAATACCATTTTTAATATCTGTTATAAATCACTGCAAGAGAACCAAATAGTTCCTCCTTTTTCTCTGAACACTTTGTTCCTCAAATGCAAGCCTCACTTTTTATTTCCATCTCTGCTTAGCATATGAAATATGGTTGTAAGCATGTCCCAGTAAGAACACCCTATTTACTCTCTGACTTTAGAATTCTGCCCTGATCCAATGGGTCATTAGTGGAACAAAGCCAGAAGGAGATTCAGTTGTTTGTGCAAGTCTGAAAGGCCAGTGTTTCAAAACTGCAGAGTGTGCTATTAACAAGGATGAATCCTTTGGCAATGCATTCTTTCTACTGCAAAATACTTGCTGTGTGGAACCTAAGACCCTTATTACAAATTCATGAATGATTTTAATCCATTCTGGCAGCTTTCATAAGCATTGCAGTCATCTGGAAGCAAAAAAGATCATTGGTTTGTGCGAAATAATACAGCTAAGCTCATTTTTGATCTAGCTCTCTAGTGAGAAAGGGATACTTTAACTTTTTAAAAAAATTAAAATAGGTTTCTACTGTGTTAGATTTAGCAAATGTATTTAGGAGTCATATTCTATAAGACATAATAACTCAATGCAGATCAGCAACAAAAGAAAAAAGGATATCTTGAAAAAAGGCCCTTGATGTGCTAGAGGAGTTGTAAAATTATGTAAAACTTAACTACCAGTTGTCAGAAAGTAACTAATAGGATAGTCTGGCTATCAGACCTTATTTTTTTCATCATCATTTTTAAACACTTTGCCTTTGAGCACTCTTAACCTTGAGGCACTGTTTGTTGCAGAGACAAAACTGTCAGAAAGGAAATCATATTTGAGAGCGAGCAGCTTTTATTTCCCTGGGGCACTATGGTGCAAAACGATAGCAACAGTCAACAAGTAGCATTTGTTGTGGTAAATGCTTGAAGAAGTATCCAGTAGCTGTTTTTAGTACAATTTTCATAGTATTATTTTTCCCAGTAACCATCTGTTGTAGAGACAAACAAGATATTCTGTGATCACAAGTCAGGGACAAAGTTTGCATGGGAGAGGATGCATGAGTGGTATTCCAGAGCTGCTTTGATTCCTTATTACAGTCAACTCTGATGTAAGTCCAAAACTAAAGATTTGACTTTTAAAATTCCAGCTCTTATTTCTATAGAACGCCAAGCACAGCTGAGCTTCAGTTAAGGCTCTTAAATGCTATGAAGTCTCTAACTTCTATCAGTAGAACAAGTTTGTCCCACTTGCTCAGATTTGCAAAAGGAACTCATGTAAGGAAAGCTTGCTATTCATCTCTCCAGTCTGTCATGAAGAAATTACAGTTTAACATCTTGCTTTGCCACTGAATAATCAGAATTAGGCGTCTTTTCTCTCTATCCAGTCATGAATAATTTGTGTTGAGTGGTACCAAAGAACAGTGTAGTGAAATCACCCCCAGGCAACCAAAGATTCTGAAGAAATTACGCCAGTTCATAAACTACATCTAGACAAGAAAAGAAGAAAGAGAAAAGTGGTAAGGAAAAGAAGAAACAGAGAAAAAGAAGAAGAAGAGAAAAAGAAGAAGAAAAGGAAAAGAGATTCAAACCTGAAACAGAGCAGCAAGCCAGGGAATATTTGGATTGGTTTATATTTATTTACAAATGTTGGTAGCAGATGGTTACCAAGATTTCATCATTATGTGTGTTTAAGCAAACTTAAAAGCTGTAAGAAACAGCACAATTTATATAGCAACTTGCCTTCTTTAGCCCACTCTTAACTTGCGTTACCCAGAACAAATCCCATTGCAATTCATCACACAGCTAAGTAGCTAAAAAAAGGAAATAGATTCAAGTGTAAAACCAAGAAAAGTGGCATAGTTGTTCAAAACTAGAGATCAGTTGTTTCTCCACCATGGATGCCTGCTTTGACTGATGGTTCTGTACACAAAGGATCATTTTCAGAAGATTTCTTCCTCTCCCAAATATGGAGCGTACCTTGGTTATTAAAGCTTATAGAGGATATAGAAGCAGACACTACCTGAGCAGATAGAGAGGCCTAATTTATCTCACTGCTCCCTTTGTAAGGGAGCATATTTAGCAGACAAACTGAGTTAGGCACTCTTTTCCCATATTACCCTTTTATTTCCATGCAACACACAAGCTGCCTGAGATAAGGTGACAAATGACAGATGATGATGGCTAGTCAAATGGATGCCTGTCATACATATTTGTTAAATAATGCTGTATGAAGAAAATAAATTAATAGAAATGGGAGTCTCAACTGAATTTCCCCAAAAGAATGCCTCACATCTAAGAGTTGTCATACCAGACAGATAATAGTTTTTGTTTGACTTCCTCTGAAACAGTTTGATTCAGCTGGGCTCCACTCTCTCTCGAATATCTAATTCACTCAGAAATTCAAGAAGATAGATTATATTTTCATGGGCAGCTGGAAGGAACTGCTTGTGATACCAAAGTGGAGATGGAAGAAAACATCAATTATATCACCATAAACGGAATGAGCAACATAATGAGCAAACAGTGATTTAAAAATGGAAACATGAATGTTTGCTCTGTAAATATTTAGACTGGAGCTGAATTTCCTGTTCCTGTTCTAACTAGTGGCACAGGACAGGGTCATCGTTTGTTAAAAAGGATATCACTATAGGTGGTCCAGAGATATGGATACCACCACCACTTCCCTGTCTTACTTGGCCTCACAGTCTGTCTGGGTTCAGAAACCTCTATTCAGCAAGAGCCCAAAGTGTGTGTCTATGCGTGTGAGCCTATTTCTGAAAAAGAATTACAGACTATGCACTTCTAAATCAAAAAAATTACTCTTTTGTTCCTTGCTGGGAAAATCCTGCGTACAGTGGCAAAGTAACCTCATAAAAAGTAAGTGGAGTCTTAACTGGAAGGGGATTTAGAATATGCTGATTTAACTGATTACATTAAAAATAATAAGCAGAGGAAAAAAAAAACTTGCTATCTCATTTATATGTAGTAAATGCTCAAAACAACTTTTATGAGTGAGCATTGACTTAATTAGAAGTGGCATGCTTTCAAAATGTTCTTTCTCCGTGATTCGACACATCACACAGCAAGTTTCACTTAAGACTAAGACCTGCATATTTAGCTGCAATGCTTGCAGGCTATGAGCCTGCCAAACTTATTCACTGGGGACCTGCATAAAGAGTTATGCAGGCCCGAGCTTACACATTAGCCCAGTGCATGAGCATTCCCATGCCAAGGTTTGAATGATGCTCTCGTTCCCTCATTGTTTCTGCACCACTCTTGGGCAGTGGAGCACAGAGCTGGCTGTGCTGTTTGCTGTAACCCATCCCTGTGCCACTCGTGTTGGCCCTGGCACATGCAGGATGGCAGAGATGGGGACAGAGATGCAGGGCCAACAGCACCCTGGTTTGTCTCTGCCCTCACTGCCAACCATCCCAGTCCTAGAAACAGATGGGCACTAAGTCAGTTTGGGGCTTGGAAGCAGTGCCAGGCTGAAACCACCAGCCTGAAGAGTGGATGATGGATAGGGGCAGACTTGGAACTGGCTGGGAGCCCTGAATCTCTCTGCAGTTTCAACATCACTGCGCTGGAGCAGACTTTGGCAGCATCCACGCTTACCTTCCAGCGGGCGCTGAATCATCCTGCTCAGCCGGGCTGAGGCTGCCCTGCCACAGGACCATGCCCAGATGGGGATGGGGCAAGCTCTGGGGCTGGGGATGCTCCTGGTTCTCAAGTGCAGTCGCAGCCACCCACTGGAGGCAGATGCATCTGGTTCAACCCTGAGAAAAAGGCAGATTCACCAGACTCTGGGCCAGCAGATTTATGGAGTTGCTGTTTTCCCCTCTGTACCATAGAATGGAGGTGGAGCCCTTCCACCCCTTGGGAAGCAGAAACTCAGGGCTTGGCTGGTGGCGGATGCAACCGCTGCCATTGGACTCATCTTAAAAGTCGCTAGTAATGACATATTTGGGCTACAGCAGCTCACATTTTCATTAGTGATGCTGCTTCTGGAGAGGAACGCTGAGTAGTAATCATTATTATTGCTTTAGCAGATTGTATCTGTGCACTGCTGCCACCTGCCACTCTCTGTACCATGCTGCAGAAGCAGCCCTGGCTTTAAATCCTATTGGGTGACCTTATTATCAGCTCCATGTTTTCAAAACCCACAGGAGGCTCTCCCCAAAGTATACGATTTAGAAATAAATACATTGAAGGGGGCTTCCTTTTCATTGCTGCTTAGCTCCTAGGTCTTTAGCATCCACACAGGTCTTTTTTCATTATTCTCTCTGCAGCAGGCTAAGATCTTAGGTGAGGGGAAGAAGAAGGAAAAGGGGAGGGAAGTACAGAAGGAAAGGAGGGAAAGGAAGAAGGGAAGGGAAGAGGAATGAAAAAGGAGAAAAATAGCAAGCAAGCAAGGAGAAAAAGAGAAAAAGAATTAATGCAAAACCACACCAGGAACTGTAATTTTAAGATAAGTAGCAGGTACAACGTTGCACATATAAGCAGAGATAATGGCACCACCAAGACTTGGTTCTCTGAACTAAAGTGAAAAGCAGAGTATGTAAATACGTTTTACCCACCAACAGCTTACCAGCTGAACATCATCCATGTAAAGCCATTCCATTCCTTTCCCATAAATTGCCCGGTGTGAGTTGGTGAAGTTGAGTTTTCTTGTCCTCACATGGTTGCTGGGCTCTGACCCACAACAGCCCAGCTGATGGACTACCTGAGTGCTGAAGTTTTTTTTTTTTTAAGTGAGAGTGCTGGGATTTCAGGCTTTTCGCCTAAGTAAGTGCTCTCTTTTACTTTCTGAGCTACTGGAAATGTGGTGCAGAAGGACAGAGTAATGCAGGGTGTCTGGCTTCCCTTGCTGACTGAGTGTCAGAGATGATAAATCAGAAGAGTATGTATCAGAAGAGGAGTTAAGTTAGAGGGGTACACAGCCGTAATTGCTTGGATGGCACTATATACAGAAGTGCAGTATGACTGTGGTGGGAGTGCAGTGCTTTGGGTGGGTGGCCAGCTGCTCCGAGGCCTAGCCAAGCAGTCACCTGGGCCAGCACCAGAGAGAGCACTGGATTGTTTGAAAGGATCCTTATGCTGCATAAATCCCTGCATTCACTGATTCAATAGAGATGCATAAGTTCACACCATGGCAAGCCTGGCCATAACTTTAATTTATAATTCGAACTCTTTGTCTCAAATCTAGTGAAGCTGACTCCAAAATGTGATTCTATACACTGTGAACAGTGTCATTTAAATGCAAACTCTGCCTTGGCCATGGTCAAAGGTTTGTGGTATGCATTGTTTCCATTTTAAGTATGTGTAGAAAGAATGAAATTTGTAGCTGAAAGCCTTATAATGCGGTTATCCTTGTTCAATTTTTCAGCACCATCTGTTCTTCCCAAGTAAGAATTCCTGACAAATCATATGAGCAAAAACTTACTTCATTTCTCCGTGCAGCAGACGAACCATTAGAGTTACGGAAATCTGGTTGGGCAAAGAAATATGTTTAT
This sequence comes from Numida meleagris, assembly GCF_002078875.1. Taxonomy (NCBI): domain Eukaryota; kingdom Metazoa; phylum Chordata; class Aves; order Galliformes; family Numididae; genus Numida; species Numida meleagris. The sequence continues at coordinate 119,621,599 of NC_034409.1, read as the reverse complement.
AAAATGATTGGTTTAAGTCTTTGTTGTCTGAGAAAATGACTTTTTAATGTACTGACAGCTGTCTCCCTCTGGCATGTTTTCAGTTTAACAGTTTATGTTGGAACCAGATCATTTGTTTCATAACTGGCTGCCGCATAACAAACAGCACTTTTAAATCTCCAATCAGCCCACGTATCACATAAATGCTAGCCGTCCCCGTTGGGATACCTTCTCAATCACTACTTTTTCTTAATCGTGCCTGAAAAATACGTAAATAATATGGCCACATCATAATCCTCTTTTAAGTCACACAGATAAAAACGTGACTTGCCTGAAATATTTAGGTATTTTAGTAGGTTGTCGTAGTTGAGAGTTGGGGCAGCAACCCGGCACATTAATGCATACTTATTTATTTGCTAAAACAGTTACATAGTGCTTATTTAAATCCTATCTAGAAAACAAATGTTATTATTATTATTTTCTGTTCCCTAGAGCCTGTTTTTAAAACCCACTGTGCTGGGCACAGTGCACATACAGTCTGCGTGCTCACAGGCTACGCCAGGGGTTCATTCAGCTGTCTTCAGACCTCGCTTTCAGGTGCAGGAGCGCTGGGCTTCGTCTCTCTCCATCTGTGTCCAGCGGTGTCCAGCTGGATGCAGGCTGGCTTTGTGTGGGTGAGGACAAAGCTCTGCGTGGAGCCTGATATGAGCCCTCCCATCTACTGCGCGCCACACAGGACATGTTCACCACCGCTTTGGAGGAGCACCTGTACCTTCAGTTGAGAACTGCAGCCTGAACACAGAAATCAATCCGTAGTAGGTGCAGCTGGAAGCGGCACAGCGGGAAGTTTTCTTCATTTCCATCTAAAATGGTTGTTGCTAACCAAACAGTGAACGATCCCCATCCCTGGTGTATTTCTGTGGCACATTCTGTGTCTGTGATCTGTCCTTAGGCTATGTGCACTCTGAACTGGAACATTTATTTTGTGTCAAAATAATGTGCATACGGATCATGTAAAAACAAAACAAATATTACAAACTTCGCAAGCTTTACACCACCAATGAATAGATGCACAAGGAAAGAAAAATATAAACTTCCTGCAGAAATAAGCATCCAGATGAAACATCTGCTGAGGACAATGTGTCTGGATAATGTCTTTTAAGATGAAAAATAAAGAAGCCCCATTAAATAAGCAAGCATTTGCTGGCAGGCTGCCTCAAGCTGCAGCCATAGGTGGGAAGGTGTCTTCTGACCTATGGCCTCAAGGATTCTCCCCGTGATCTCTGACAGTACAACACAATGGGACACAGTGTGACAGGAATGTGAAATCTGGAGATGCACAGGCAGCATTACCAAGTTTATACTGAGAGGACATTGTGCAGCTTCCTTTCCTTATGGTGACTGGGGAGCCTAAATTAACCCTGATTCAAGCTAAGGCTTGGACCTCATGACTGCACTGGACCCTGGCTGATCCCATTTAACACAGTATTCATTGGAGCTGGTCACAACCCTAGCACAGATTGCACTATATTGAACCATGTGCTGTGTTTTGGGAAAAAAAGGAGGGCTGTTTTGGTAGAATGGAAGATGAATGATAACAGAAGCACTGAATTTGCCACGTCAGATAGGCTGACCTTCAGTGGCAACCAAAGCTTCATGGTCAGAAGCGAAGTTGTGGGGGTTGTGCGAATATCTTGGATGATCCTGTGCCCAGCTTGGAGAAATACTAAGCAAGGGAAGTACATTTTGCCTTTACCATTTCATCTGTCTGCCTCTTCTCTTTACATAACCTTGGAAAGGTCCACTCATTCTGGAATCTAAGAAGCTTGTATGTATCATATGCTACCTACACCACATATATTTTTGGACATCTCCTATTGCTGAAACTCTGGGGAAACATACATTTAAGTTATTTAAGCTGAAGATGATCTTTGTGCCTGTGGGTACCTGAGTGAGGGAGAGGAAGGAAGCCAGTTCACATTTGGTTCTTGTTCTGATTCAGATCCCATAGCTCTGGAGCACTCCCACATTTGATAACAGAGGTAAACTTGGGGGAATCTTCAGGGCTAAACAGTTTTGTTGTGAAGTCCCAGCTCTCAGGTGCAAGAGGAAGACCTGAGACCTGGTCCTCAGACCAGACTGGATGGAAGAGTCTCCAGTCTGGGTCAGTCTTGCTCCCTCTCTCTGACTGCAGAAGCTCATAGCCATGATAGGCAAGCAAAACAGTCATGTCTGCCTTAGCAGTATTCAGTTTTTGGAAGCCAAAAATTCCCCAAGTTCTGGAGTTGCCAGCACAATGGCATTCAAGGCGGGCTTTTCTCCAGGTGCAGCAGAGGATGGAGCTATAGCTCTCCCAGGTGCTAATAGTGCAGAGGAGAAAAGCTGAAATTACTGCAATATTAGAAACAAAATAGTTCTGAATATAGATTTCTCAGCAATTTTTATTAAAAAGCCCTAAATTCTGTGTTTTAAATTGTCGACACTCTTACAAGATACTCTCAGCTCTGAAGTGTGTCCTACAGTATGTTTTTTGCAGCAATTCAGACAGCAGCGGAGTGTCAGGAATGCTACATCAGGTGTGTGTGGATATGCAATGGCATTTATGGGCTTTCGTGATGACACAAGCTTTGCCGAAGCTCTCTGACTATAACAGATCTCAAATAAGTGATTGTTCTGAATAAATTGTCTACACCATTGTTTTCCTACTGCAAACAGAACAGAGCCATTTTTAAACAGGCTGGATAAAAACGACACAGAATTCACTCTGTGAAGGGAAAGGACAATTTCAATTATATCTTCCCTGCTATTTTCTGAACACTTCTTATAATTTTTTTATATTTTTTTTTTATTACACAATTCTTTTGGTTCATAAACAGACGAGGCTTTGGAGAGTGTTGCCTCCCACTAATAAACATGGGAGTTGCACACAGTCATTTGCTTAATGTTGTGGAACAAGGAGTCTCTTATACAGCTACACAAGGGGCAGAGCCTGGGAAAACTTTGATATGGCATACCTCCAAGTCACAGCTGAAGAGGACTGTGCTTTTGTTTCTTAGATTTCAGATGCTAATTGCAGCAGGATACTTGTCCAGGGCATTAGTGAAAGCCTTCAGTAAGACAGCAGTGCCTCAGCAGTCAATATTCATGGGTCAGTGATGAGCTGCAGCCTTAGTATTTTGGTGGGGCTGTCTTCCTCATGGGCCTTTGCAGTGGGCTTGTGACCTCTCACAGTCATTGCAGACCCCGTGTCCAATTTTGTAAGAGGGTGGCTGTCAATCCAATGCAGATGATAGCAGCTTGTCTCCTGAAACTCACACTGCAGTTTCAGCCGAATGCGGCATTTTTGCTGTCTTAGGTCATGATTTACAGAAGGTTTACAGGATATTTTACTTTGGAGGGAGCGCAGCAGTGGCAGCAAAGCAGCAGAGAGCTGGGCAGCGTGCCCAAGAGGAGCAGCCTTTGGACAAGCCCTGCTTTGCAAGGCTCTCCCTTCCAAATGCACTGATGCTTTGGGAATGTCATGGTCCACTGCTCCTCCTGGCAGCACATCCTTCAGCCTGCTCGCCCTGCTGCCCTGCGCTCAGGGCTGCCCACAGCCCCAGAACAGCTCAGGCCAAGAGGGAGATGTCAGCAGCCTCCAGCTCGAAGGCAAAGCATTCATCCCTGCTGTGTCCCTCCTGGCAAGTTCAAACCCTGACTGAGACCTCAGGGCATGGCCAACCAGCTCAGGGCACTCGGGGAATGGGCGCTTCTGGGGCTGGAGAAGGTCTTCACCCCATGTCAAGTCCTTCCTTCATGCAGTGCTTTGAGACCGAAAAGGTACGAGCTAATAGGGCACATAAGAGATAAGAGAAATTTCATGTCGAAAGCCTTCTGTTTTAAACAGCAGTGTCAGCTGAAATGGGTGTATTTTTTTAAATTTAGCTTTCATACTACATCAATTCCAGACGGTCACATTTTCCCCGTGGTAATATTACCAAAGTAATTCTTAGCGGAATTCACATCTTAGATAACTGGAAACATACCATAACTATTAGGTGTGTACTGGGAATGAAGAATTAGAGAAAACAGTGGCCTCACCCTTGAAAATGACAAAGTATTTTCCTGTGGAGGAAATCAGCCAGGCTGTCTTATAGTGTAATTCTCAAACCCACTGTAATGATCAGCTTCCTCTTTAAAAGCCTCCAAGTGCCTGCATTACACTCGTGGTGGATTCTGATTTTTGCTGTTGTTTAATTATAGCAATGAAAGCATGAGGACAACATTTTCATCAGGGGCCACGAATGGGGGACCCACAGTTAAGGTGGGGCGAAAAGATGATGAGCTCCTTGCTCCTTGCTTTGCTTCTGCCATCCCACCCCGCGCTGGGCAGTGCTGTGAGCTGTTGTGCCCGCAGTGGTTTTGTGTTACCGAGATGCCCACCGCTGCTTCGTGTTCTTTTCAGAGCTATTGCCATTACTGTGAGAACAAGATGCCATCTAGTGGTCGGATTTTCATCTCACAGGCTGGAGCTTGCTCTTCTGAGCAGCTTGGGGATGCTAAATAACACGTTTTCGGTTTTCATTATAAACCCGGTCCTCCACTAATACCCAAAAGCTTTTAAAGTAAAATGGTCTACTTTTAATCATAGCCCAGAAACCGGCATTTGGAGATCATGATCATTTACGAATTTATGAAAGCAAAATGCTGATATATGCGATTTATTTCTCCGAAGTCAAGCAAACATATTAATTTTGCAAAGTGTAATGATTTTGTGCAACTGCTTGGAAAAAAAGGTAGTGCAAGCATTATTCAGGGGAAAGTCTATGATTCCTGTAATTTAGGTTGATATAAATAGCTTTTAGGACTGCCTCATCTGTTTTCCACATTTCCTTATTTCTCAACCTCAGGTACAAAACTGGGTGATAAGAATACCAACATGAAAATCTGACTGGACAGCAAAGCTTATAGAATTTGGGAGCACTTAGTTGTGGATTTTTCTCCACTTGGTCATTCAAGAATTACCTGTAAAGTTAAGAATTAAACTATCACTTTTGATAGGCCATTCCCAATGATTGGATGTTTTGTACAACAGAAAGATCCACTTATAATCATAGAATCATAGAATATCCCGAATTGGAATGGACACACAATGATCATTGAGTCCAACTTCTGGCCCCACACAGGACCTCCCAAAAATCAAACCTTATGCCTGAGAGCATTATCAAGATGTTTCTTGAACTCTGCCAGGCTTGGTGCCATGAACACTTCCCTGGGGAACCTGTTCTAGCATCTGACTACTCTCTGATGAAGAAGTTTATCCAACCTGACTTTCCTCTGAACCTCTACTTCCTTAGTCCAGCCTCTTTGGGAAATAACAGGGAAGTCAAGAGTGTGATTGCAGAAATATGTTAGCAGTAGAGGATAACTACCAGCAAGGTTCCCTTGCTGGGGCTGCCCGACATGTTCTGGTAGAGGGCACATTACAGGTGGGGCAGAGGAGCCCTGAGTATTTTGGAAACAGCTCCAGCTCCTGAACCAGCTCAGAGGTGAAAGCAATAAAGTGGATATGGAGCTGCTCTCCCTCCCACTCCTTTGGGGCTGCTTTCAAAAATCAGTGCCTGCACCTGTAGGATCTGCTCTCTGTGTATGGCTGTGCACTGCCTGCATGCAGGCACTGGATATCTTTGCTGTACTGGCTCACAGCATGCTGGCTGTGGCTGTGCATCTATACTCATAAACTGTGTGAGTCCTTCATCCCTGACTGCAGTATGTAGCCCCTGTGCTGCTCCATACTTGCTGGTCAATTCATCAGGTTTGTGGGCCCAGGAACACAAGTGTCTACCCCTGAGCTGCTCCCTGAACCATGTTTTGATACTCCCCAAGAACAACATCCAGGTCAGCCCCATAGCAGCTCCATTTGGCAGGTGTGGCTATGTCCAAGCTGGTGTCAGTTTATGAACGAGGATAATATAGCGAAGGTGTGAGTGCAAGTATGGGATACAGGGAAAACAAGGCTTCTGTACCACTGCCAATTGATTTTACTTTTTGGCAACAGAGAGGCTTTTATTCTCACTGCATCGCAATGAGGGCTTAATAGTTCATTTAAGTGCCTCTTTGCTTTTCCTTTCACTCTGCACTGCAGCTGGCATGCCCAAGAAAGCCAGCTTGCTCTGAACACACATTAAACATCAGCCAACGTCTGCAAAACAGAAGTAGCACATTGCTATTTCACAGCCAGGAGGCACTGGGATGGCAGAAGAAAGCCAGGGAGGGGGGGATTATGTTCCTGTCCCACCCAGCATATCCTACCTGCAGCAGCAGAGGCACAGCAGCTAGTGCTGTGGGCTCAGATCTGCCCACATGGATGGAGCCAAGCAAAAGGGCTGCTACCAGAACTGGTCACTGAGATGCAAGCAACCCTCTTCCTTACAGCTGCTTCTGCGTACAGAGGCAGGATTTCTCTCCATCCACACATATGTTTTGAAAATTTAAGCAAGCAATTGTGAAATTTTGCACCAAATGTTGGCTGTTTTCTTTCTGTCCCATTTTGTTTTAATCATCTGCGGCACTGATTGCCATTAAGAAAAAAAAAGCAGGGAAAAATTCAATGAAAGTGATTCATTTCCTCCTCCCTCCATCTGCCAGCAGTGACAAGCAGCAAATAGAGCAGCACCGCATCCTGCCCTGGGTCAGGTCAGTACCGCATGCTGCTGCAGAGTCAGCACGATCAGGAACCAAAATATCTGTAAATGTCAGGTGTGTCTTGCACAGACGGCAGAGGTGAAAAGAACCCCTGTGCTCAGGCACTCTGCTCATCTGTATAAACAGGATATGGAGATGTTCTCTGCAGCTGGATGACAGCCAGCTCAGAAAGACACAATTTCATTCTAGGAGCCTGTGCAATTCCCCTGGTAAAGCATTCCAGATGCTGCTTTCCTTACTTCAAGGAAACTGTGTCCGGTGTGGAGGCTGAGTTTATGTACACAGAGTTCTGCTTCCAGCTAGCGAGCATTGGTCACCTGCTGCCTGCAGGATGGAGTGCCTGGGCTGGAGGCAGCTCCCGTGGGAGAAGAGGGGGAACCTGTGCTTGTTGCTCCTCTATCAGCCCTTAACAAAGCTGATGCACAGCACTGGCCAGTGCTGACAATGAGCTGCGACCATATTAATGTCCACCTCCTCCCCATTCCCCGTGAACTCATGGCTGTAAAAGCAGCCCCAGTGCCAGCATTTTTTCACCTATCTATCTAAAATGATTGTACGATCCTTTCATGAACAAGGTGAAAGACTCAGTTCTTCTACAAGCTGAATGACTTGATCCCTCTGCATCACAGGAATCCCCTCCCCATTCTACGTCATATTTTGTGCTCCCCCTGTGAATTCCCTCCTTTCTGCATCCTCCCTGTACGCAGGTTATTCTAGCAACAGTGTGACAACTGTTGCATACAGAGATGAGACCATTTTCCTGCCCTAGCCCTCTTTATTGTGTTGGTTTTTCCATGTTATCATGATCATCGAGCCCCTCCCAGCTCACTGCTTTCTGTGACCAGCAGTCCATGTCCTCAGCTGACACAGGTCTATGGGTGTGTTTCCAACAAGATGGCTAAAAAGTCCTCCAAAGCACTGGCTATGCCTGCAGGCCCTGGGTGCAGATGGTCCAATCAATCAAGTCAGATCTTCCTCCTGAAGTTCAAGTTTCTGCTTATCTCTGAATCCCAGTAATCCTACCCTGATTACCAGTTCAAACTTACGTGGAGTCTCCTTCTCTGGAGACATTCAGATCCCCCTGGACATTTTCCTTTGCAACCGACTTAGGGAACCTGCTTTAGCAGGGGGTTGGACTCAATGATCTCCAGAGGTCCCTTCTAACCCCTACAGTTCTGTTACTACGTGATATTATGAAAACTTACGTGACCCATATTTAGTTACCTAGGAAGCATTTAGCAGCCCCAAATCAGAGAGAAGTACTTAAATCTGGGTGCCACCAGGGCATAGCAGCCTGGAGAACTGCCAGGGTCTGGCACCCAGCCACCAACCACCCTGCCTAAGGTGGATTTGTGTGGCAAAATAATCACCTGAATACAGTCGCTGAGCTTTTACCAGAGCCCGCTCTGCTCACAGTTTAGTTTGTAAAGCTGGTTATGATTATTTTACAACACTAATGATGATGATCCTCATGATGATCTAACTCTGATGATCCTCATCATCCTCCCAGGCTAGAACTAGCCTCTTGTTCTCACTAGCTGTATTTCCTGGGTAAACAGCCATCAGAAAGTAGTTTTCATGTTTCATGGCCAAGTGAAATGAAAGATGTTTGTTTGAAAAAGAAAAAAAAAATAAAGATATTCAATAATCTTTATCTGCAATATTTCATAACTGCCAAATGTGAGAACAGTGCTAAAAATTGGGGGGAAAAAAAAAAAACCAAAAAAAAAAACCAAAAAAAAAACCAAAAAAAACTCCTATTTCAATTTACTTTATGTTCTGACTAAAAAAATCTGACAATTTAGAATATCAAATAGACATCCACTTTCCTGCCTTCAACCCGAAGGTATTGGAAAATATTACCCTGTCAGTTCCACTCAGACCCAACAAGAAGGGATTGCCTCTTGCAGTATCTGCTCTCAGTCCAAGCTAATCCTTCTGTAGCGCTTGTCTGTTAATATTTAACAGACTCCAACCTGCTCAGATTCAGTGGCCAAAACCCTCGCTTATGAAGTAATCCTGTAGTAGGATTCCTATTTACTTTCTAACATTTGATCTTTGCCTTTGTGAAATACTTTTGATTGCTTAGAAATTCTGACATGACCTTAATACATCTCCCATAAAGAATTACTGCAGAAGTGACAAGTTAATTTCATTGTGCGAAGTATGAGGACAGCAGTAATATATTATTGGTAGAATTTAGTCACAAGTAGGAAATAATTTTTCAACTAATATCAGCATAATTTCATCTCTTCAGTTGGTATTAACTTCTTTAATTTGCAGTTTTTCAGTTATTTTGTGTTTATTTAATTATCGCATTCCCATATTAAATACAATATATATTTATCTATAAATAAAATATTATCTATATTCAATAACTAAGGGAAAGCAGCACCATTAGGATTGTAAATAATTGAACAGTAGAATTTGTTTCTTACAATAAGCCGGGAACTAAAGCTTAGGTAAAGAAAGTCTCAGGCTCACTTTCTAATTTTAGATAAACAGTATATTCCTATCAAGCACGTGCCATCTTTGTTAATTCTCAGTCATCCACTGTAAAAATGGTAATCTCAGTAAATTCACTTGATAATACTATAGAATCCCCTGCACATGCTACAGCATAGGAATTGCTTAGTATTCAAAATGAAACAACAAAAGCAAATTGCTCTCCTCTTTAGTGCATGTTTTTCAAAAACAAGAGACATTTTAGTTTGCCTCTTTGTCATTTGTGCCCCATGTTAAAAAAAAAAAAAGGCTAATTAACTATGCTAGACATCTGTCCATAGGCTTTTTATGGAACCAACACCTGTGAAATCTGTTTCCCTACTCTGTACCACTGCCTTTTGCCAACTTTGGAAGTGAGTGAATTGAAGAGGTAATGTAGATACACCTAAATTACCTTAAGAGTAATAGAGGAAAGATTTCAGTGCAAGAATACATTCCCCAACCTACCATTGACTGGGAGGGTGAGTTATCAGTGTAGCACCTAAGATGGAGGACACGCACAATACTTGCATGTTCTCTCTTCTTCTATCCTCCTATCTTCCACCCACGGTCTTTATGGACCTTGCACAAGGCCTGAATGGGAGAGGTGAGGTTCCCATTGCAGGATAATCGGGCAACGGAAAAAAAAGTGCTAGACTGCTTTGGTTGTGAGGCCTTCCTGACCGCCTCTGCTGCCAGCTTCTGCCATAGTCCCAGCTGTAGGAAACCCTCATCAGTTGGGGATCCTGTCTGATAGCTGTCACTGTCAAGGACTGTCTTCATCCAAGGAAGACAAGCAAGGTGTGAAGGGCCCTCAGGAAGATGCACGGTAAAATCAGGAGGGGGAAAACAGCAGTGGAAAGCTGAAGTTGCTCAGAATTTACCTGGTGCTGCAGAGAGGCTCTTGAGGCCGCCTGTGTCTGGATTCAAGTCCAGGAGGCCACCACCGTGAATGTAGCTGCATTAGCACTGGTTTGGTGACTGGATCATTGAAACAATGTGTGCAAGTGGTGAAAAGAAAGCTTATATTACGCCTGGAGCTGAACGTTGTGGTTGCCACAACTAGCAGCACAGTGCGCTGCAGTGGGGTGCGAGAATCAACAGCCCAACGCTGGAGTAAGATACTTATCGTGTTAAATTAGGTACGAGTTTGAGGAAACCGGATTTTCCTTTCAGTCTGACGAGAAGCCGTAGCCTTCTTTCAAAACACCTTTCCCACGTCACCCTCTCTTTCCTTATTTAGCTGAATTAGTAGGAGTTTTTGAAGTGAAATCAGTCAATTTAGGAAAAATACAAACACCACTGACAGCTGGCACTTGAAACTCGATAGCTGTGCAAAGGTTGCTCAGTAAGAGCAGATATTATATTGCTCATTATTCTTCCATGCCCTGGCTCCCTGATCCATTCACGAGGGCAAAAGTTATTTAATACACTAACTAGAACCTCTGCCAGGTTTTGGACTGATATGATTTGTGGCCAATGAACTCTTGTAGTCCATCATTAAATTCCCTAATAGGTTCTTTAACAAGCTGCCGTGGAGGAAAGCTTGCCAAGTCTGAACGATTTTTGCTCAGGGCTTTTCCATATGCTTCTAAAGCCCTGGATGAAGCCTGAGAGGTTAATGGAGAGACCTCACAAAATACTTTTTATTTCTCAGTAGACACCTTCTGCATGGCATCTTCCTGATTTACCTGTGCTCCCTCTCTTGATGAAACTATTGAAAGCGTAAGGTCCAGCTGATTTGAAATAATTCATGATAGAAGATACTATACACTAAAATTATGAATTGAGGTTAAAAAAAAGTGCTGTTAATTACAGTGGTGAATTTCCCAACTTGACTGAAGCTATTTATTTTCTTCTAAATTAGTCTTTGATTATTAATTCTTTTTGATATCCGATTGGGGATTGAAATATTTCTGCATTGAAATCAGGCGAACTTACCTCTTGCTACTATAGCTGGAGGCAAAATATGGAGGATGTGAATAATGGCAGAAGTAAATACTTTTCTAGAAACTTTGTCTAGAAATAAAGGGCTATTCACCAAGTGATATTTGTCTAGATGTCTCACAAGAAGTGATAGCAGCAATAATTAGAGGAAACCGAGGTTTCTAAGGGGTACAGTCATTTGCAGGTAAACAGACAATCTTTCTATGCCTATCTCTTTCTCCTAAGAGAGTTCCCGTAGCTCTGGTTGCATCATGAGGGGTTCATGAGGCTGTGGCATACTGGTCCCTCACTGCTTAATGTCTGTCAGGATGAACTTAGTCTTGTCTTGATAACGTATAAACTTAAAAACAAAACAGCAAGTTTATTTTAGTCATGGGAATGACTGTGTTATTTCATTGCAGAAATTGGAACTGGTAACAAAAGAGAAAAAAAGTACATCTCTGAAGTGCAATTCTCCATTATCCTTGGCAATTAGAGTTGGCATCACATCTCCAATAACCTGAGGACTTGACAGTGTGATCCCCCCACACCAAGGTGCATGCTCTGTGACTTTATTTTATTTTTTGACCATAATAAAGTCTTCTCTCTACCCGCCTTATCAGTCAGCAGGGTGCCTTAACCATCTTTTCTTTGGTTTGATGGCACATTTTTAGTTTGTCTGGGCCCTTTTATCCCACCTAACAATGACCTTTTGTGATTCTTCCATCCTCTCTCCTCAGCAGAGAGCCCCATGCTCCTCTCCCATGCCCTGGAACAGTTCTGATACTCAAGCTACAAAGGCCTCAAATGGGACATTTCCCAGTCCCAGGAACTCCTGTGCACATTAACTGATGTTGCAGCCCTTACTGAGCAGCAGATTTCTAGCTTAAAGAGTCTTCCTGCCATTCATACTCTTTTCAGAGTTGCTACAGAGCTTTATAAACCCTGTGCTTTAAGGTTCACAGTGCTGATACCTGATTATACCCACTGCTTCTGGCTCAGCAGTAATGTCAAGACCACAGGTGACAAATTAATGACCAGGGTGACATACTTGGAACTGAAATGGAAAAATCCTACTTTTCCAGCATGTCCCTTTTCCCCCTTCATCCTTTATTGTTTTTTAGTCTCCTGCTTATGTTTTATAAATAGACAAGACAAGCTCAGCTGCAGTAGCTGGGTAGAGAAGGACTAGGGCTCTGTGACACTGGAGATGTGTTTATGCATTGAAATTACTGCCTGCTGCCAAAATCACTGCTGGGCAGCAGCTTCTCAGAGGTGCAAAGCCCTGCACTGTCAGAAAGGGGAGTTCCTTACATCAAGAGAAGTGTGACCAGCAGTCGAGGGAGGTGATTCTGCCCCTCTACTCTGCTCTCATGAGACCCCACCTGGAGTACTGCATCCAGTTCTGGAGCCCCCAGCACAAGAAGGACATGGAGTTGTTGGAGCAGGTCCAGAGGAGGGCCATGAAGATGATCAGAGCACCTCCCCTACGGGGTCCTGGTGGACGAGAAGCTGGACATGAGCCAGCAGTGTGCGCTGGCAGCCCGGAGGGCCAACTATATTCTGGGCTGCATTAAAAGAGGAGTGGCCAGCAGGGAGAGGGAGGTGGTGGTCCCCCTCTACTCGGCTCTTGTGAGGCCCCATCTGGAGTATTGTGTCCAGGCCTGGGGCCCCCAGCATAAGGAGGACGTGGAGCTCTTGGAACGAGTGCAGAGGAGGGCAACCAAGATGATCAGAGGGCTGGAGCACCTCTCCTGTGAGGAAAGGTTGAGGGAACTGGGATTGTTTAGTTTGGAGAAGAGAAGGCTCCGGGGAGACCTCATTGTGGCCTTCCAATATTGAAGGGAGCGTATAAACAGGAGGGGGATCGATTGTTTGTGAGGGTGGACAAGGGGGAATGGTTTTAAGCTGAGACAGGGGAGATTTAGGTTAGATATTAAGAGGAAGTTTTTCACACAGAGGGTGGTGACGCACTGGAACAGGTTGCCCAAGGAGGTTGTGGATGCCCCGTCCCTGGAGGCATTCAAGGCCAGACTGGACGTGGCTCTGGGCAGCCTGGTCTAGTGGTTGGCGACCCTGCACTTAGCAGGGGGGTTGAGACTCGATGATCTTTGAGGTCCTTTTCAACCCAAGCCATTCCATGATTCTATGATTCTATGACAGGCTGAGAGAGCTGGGGCTCTTCAGCCTCGAGAAGAGAAGGCTCTGCGGGGACCTTATAGCAGCCTTCCAGTACCTGAAGGGGCCTACAGGAAAGCTGGGGAGGGACTTTTTATGAGGACAGGTAGCAACAGAACAAGGGGAAATGGCTTTAAACTGGAAGAGGGTAGATTTAGACCAGATACTAGGAAGAAATTCTTTACTATGAGGGTGGTGAGACACTGGAACAGGTTGCCTAGTGAGGCTGTGGATGCCCCCTCCCTGGAAGCATTCAAGGCCAGACTGGATGGGGCTGTGAGCAACCTGGTCTAGAGGGAGGTGTCCCTGCCTATAGCAGGAGGGATGGAACTAGATGATCTTAAAGGTCCCTTCCAACCCAAACCATTCTATGAGTCCTGCCATCAGTCTTGGCCCCACATGGGTAAGTTTTGTGCACTGCAGAATTCCATGCAAGGTGTGCTCAAGGAACCAGGGACTCTCTGAATGTGATACTCAGCTGCCATGAGAAACAAAAAAACTTCTCGACTAGTTCTGACATGGTGCTCACAAGAATCCTGCTGGAATAGCAAGCTCTTGGAGGCTTTCTGAAAATGTGGCAGTGGATATTGTTCATTCAGGTTCCAGCTTGCATTCAGCATATGCTATCTACCTCAAAACTTTCTCAACCTCTATTGCTGGGTGTTCACCTTTATTGCCTTCAGCACCAGCTGGAGCTCTGGGGAGAGGTTGGCACCTGTCTCTTTTTAAAAATTGTTTGATCTTCAAAGATTAATAAGCAGGAAGAGTGCTGTATCTTAGCAGACGCCTACGAAAAGCTGAGGACAAGTTGTGAAAATCTGATGTCTCCAAACAAATTAGCCGAGAGGAGAGCAGCTGTAAAGTCAGCTGGTCTCCCATTGTCAAGATGTCCTGGAAAGAGCTGCCAGGGAACATGGCAGCTGCAGTTCAGCAATACAGTTTTATCCAGCATGGAGGAGAGCTCTGAGATGGAAGAATATGCAACATCAGTGGGGGGTTAGAAGTCCACTTCTCAGGGGAGAAAAGAATTCACTCTGCCCTCAGTGAATAATTCAACTGAAGAGTTTTGCTTTGGGCAACTTGTGAAAGTAGCAGAGCTTCATGTATAAAATTGTATTTCAGAAAGCTTTACCCATTAATTTAACATGGCCCAGCTCAATTTCATCCTTCTTTATGCAATACGGTCCATCTTCTGCTTTGCTAGTCAGGACTGATGTATTCCTCTGTGGTGTGAAGTGTGCCAGCTTCATGCAGGAGGTCTCAATAACTCTCTTCCATGGAAAAGCAAAAGGGGATCTTTAGAACTGCAAAGGAAGCCATACAGAATTTCCAGTGTACTCGGCAATTTCTTATTCATTCTGTGCTATGCACCATTCATCTGTGGATAAAGCTTTTATAAGAGCCATTTAAATATATGATTGTAATAAATATTCATAACTCCTTTTGCAAGATTTTTAAAAAATATACAGAACACCAGCAGAGGTGTTTCAGGATTTCCTTTCTCCATGTAGTTCTAAAGATATTGATGTCTGTGAAAAGCAAGGGTCAAAAGGGACAGTGTAATCATGAGAATATAACCATGTTATATAATCCTTGTTCAAAATGGACTCTATGGCTTGTATAGCGGAATGCAGAACACATACACAAATATATCAGGTAAACTGGGGCTTGTGTTTGAAGAAATGTAAGCATTTTTTTAACTAAATTCAGCATATCGTTGGCAAATATACTTTAAACACCTTAACTTCATTGGTCAATACTGGGATCTTCAGTACCAAAATAGGAGAAGACTCATAGGAATCTAATGGAAGAGTAATTCTAGGAAAAGGATAACGGATACTATAAGTTCCACAACCTAGTGCAGCTTTACAACTGCCGTGGGTGTTGTGCAGTGACCCTGCTGCTCTTTGCACATAACTTCTGAGTGTTGGCAGGCTGGTGACGTCTGTAAGGTTGGTGTGTTCCAGGGTGGAGGAGTGGGACCTTGGAGGAAAGAAAGTTTCAGAAAAAGTGATCTGGCTGTTTTCAGGACTGAAATTAGAGAACATGGTGCTGTGAATGCAGAGTAATGAGAGTATTAAATCTTTCAGCCTATTTATCTTATCTAAAAGCAAGTTCAGAGGTGATACGATTTCTGTATTTTCATAAGAGGAAAATGCTAGGCACTAGAGTGGTCTTTGGTCCATGAAAGATTCAATGGTGTATTGTTACAATGTCTTAGGATGTTGGATTCAAATAAAAATAATTTTTAAAAAAGGCAATGGTGTTAAGAAAGGAAGCGCAACAAATTGCTGGAACAAATTTCTTAGGGATGCCATCAGTTTGAATTTTTTGACATCTTATCCAGGCTTGCTGGCTGTAAAGTGTGTGCTTTGACCTCTGCAGTATTTTGGGCTTAATTTATTTTTCAGGTGACAGCCTGTAGCTAGTTTTATTTAGTAAATTAGGTGTAAGACTTCCTTTTAGACCTTTTAGTCTTGAACTCTGGATATGCAAAGTGGAAAAGTGCAAGGACAGGATGAAGACTCAAGCTAAGCAAGAGGAAAGGAGTAAGGAAAAAGGAAAGGATGAAGGATCGAGAAGGG
Source organism: Numida meleagris (assembly GCF_002078875.1). Lineage (NCBI taxonomy): Eukaryota > Metazoa > Chordata > Aves > Galliformes > Numididae > Numida > Numida meleagris. The sequence continues at coordinate 119,605,763 of NC_034409.1, read as the reverse complement.
GAAGGAGCATATGGGAAAGAGTGAGCAAGAGCTCAGCTGTGCAGCTGAATTATTACATCATAAACCAGAGGGAACCCAGCTAGACCATGCAGCCTGAGACTTCCCAGAAGCCATCATTATTTAAGCTGCTGTTTCTTCTTTTAGGAACAAAAAGGCCCCACAAATGAACTTGTTTTTGCCATTTCCAACAATTGAGTATCACCTCATCTATTGGCAGATGTTCCCGTGACCGAGGACAAGTAGTTAAGAGAAAGGGATACAGTTTATCATCAAAAGTGCTTAATCCCCTGTTATATTAAGTATTAAGAACAGATATATTGTCTGTAAAAATGCAAAATGGAATGTTAAATTTGCAGTCTATTTGCTAGGTTATTCTATTTTCTTTTCTAAAATATTCCCTTTATGATTTAGTGAAGTAATGAATACTTAAAGAATAGCGAACCTTGTCTTCCTTTTTACTGCCTTGAGCTTTCTATTAAAAGGAAATCAGCAATAATTTTTTCAGTTTCCTCAAAGCATGATTCCCTTTCTCGAGGGTCTGTTTCTGTGGAGAAGGTTTTCATATTATTTCTCACATTTGAAGATCCCATTAAAGAAATAGCCTAAGAAATTCAGTTTCCCAGCACTTCATTTGTGAACATCATTTCTGCACAACTAAGCACACGACATTTCATCCTGCCAGTACCAATCTTCTAATCTGTCTTTCCTCAAAAACATCCTCTGCACTGTCAGGGAACGGCAACTAAATGATGAGACAAATGGTAGACAAGTCAGGTTTGAAACATCAAATATAGGGATGGTACCAGCAGAGGGCAATAAATAGACACCATCCCTGACAGCCAACCTTACAACTGCCTGGAAGCCGGAAGCTCAAAGCCTTCTGGTTTGCCCATCATTTTTTGAGAAGTCATATTAGATTCCTTCAATAAATTACAAGAACAAAAGTAAAAGAAAAAAATGGCTTCATTTTCAAAATCTGTTAGACTGTAACTCAGTCCTTTGATGAAAAGCATTTCCTAAGTAATCATAACCAGTCATATTGAAGAAAAATAATTAATATGTAGAATGAAATCCATAAACAAAAGTGTGCCTGGTTGAAGGCATTCATGCCTGCATGTGTACATGCAATACAGTAAATGTTCCATTGTCAGCTCTAGAAAAGCTGCTTGTTATCTCGATTTACAGCACCTCCTTTTCCTTTTGATAATAGGAAATGATTTTAGACAATGCAATAAGAAGAAATGGAGGTTGGATAAAAGTCTGTATTTTCCATCCATTGAGATACAGAAGTCTTCATGGCCTTCAGTGTGTTTTCTTTGAAAAACCTTTAAGTTGAAATACCCTTTTTTTTTTTTTTTTTTTTTTTTTTACACAATATATGCTTGTTGTACTCTTTTACTCTGGTATGGTAACGTCAAGGAACCACTGACCAGTTTTTAAACTTCAACTTGCACATTTTATTTTTTTCTTAGAAGGCATCTGCCAGAATAGGAGAAAAAATATATATATTTCTGTTCTAATTGTCCTAATGAGGCAGAAAACACTATTGGAGTTCCTTGGGAATCTTGATAGATAATTAAGTGCCTTAGGCTAATCAACATCACCAAACTTTTCAGTATTTAAATTATTTACAAGTAGTTAAGACCAAATCTTTCACTCACCATCAGCTGGGATGCTGTTTTGTGTGTCTCAAGGCTATTTTGAGGCAGATTCATTAATATAGCAAGAGTTGCAAAGAGAAGAAAAATGTACTTCTTTCCCTCATTCTGGGCCATGCAAGCCCTGTGGCTTATTCCAACTTGGATAATGCAGATCAGACCCAGAGCTGATATTCAAGGATGTCAGATGATAGAAAAATATTTCTGCTCTAAGTGTCTTCCGTGAAAATATTGTCATTCTCAAACTGATGTTTTAACAATGTGCTTTACTTCATTGATATATACTCTGACAGCAGAAATAATTTCAGTCGCTGCATCTGAACAGCTTTATTGGGTCTTCATTTGGAAGTTTTGCAAGTAAAATAACTTTTGAGTTGTTGGGAGACAGTTGTAGCCATTAGATGAAAATCTAGCACCATTCTTGCAAAGTTCTTGTTTAATAAGTGTAGTACAAAAACACAGAATCACAGAATCATTGAGGTTGGAAAAGACATCTAAGATCACTAGTCGAAAAGTCAACCCATTACCACCATGCCCACTAACCATGTTCCTTGGTGCCACACCTACACAATTCTTGGCAGCAGGGAGGCAGACCCTCCTGAGGAGTGAGTTAGCACTGATGCAGAACTCTGGATAGGAGTCATACTCTTTGGGAAATTGAAGGTATATGTATGTTACTTAGAAAAAAAATGAATTGCAGTGCTGTTCTGTGGTAGTAGCAAGGACATGTGCAACTTGACAATGTCATTGCTAAGGACTGTAGCAGTGGGATTGTATGGAGCTGAACCTTCAGTCTGTCTAATCCAGTATTTTGAAGCTAGAAATAGCCAAGCAGTGCTCTCCATGCTCTAAAAGCACAAGGGCAGAATATGGCAGATACCTATAAGAAATTCAGTTGCTTAGGGAGAAAAAGGAAAGACATTTTCTCACAGGCACCTAAGTTTGTGCACACGGGTTATAAAAAGCAAGAGAAACAGGAGAGGGATGTCCTAGCAGCTCATTAGTATTCTGCTCTCTCCCTTTGGCTGAAGGAAGAATTAGCCATGTCTCCCTCTCCAAGGGATCACGCACAGTGCTGTGTGCCTGTACAAGTACAGGGAATGAGGTACTGCAAAGAAGAACCATTCCACCTCCCGCCTTAAAGAGAAAAAGAAAGCACGTCTTTTGGAAAGAAAAAAAAGCCATTTGAGCATTGGCTGAGATTATTTGCAACTTCTAGCCAAACTGACAGAATCACTTAGAGTACTGGAAAAGCAAAAGGTAGAAACATTAGAAGCAGTTTTGGCTATTAAACAAAATACTGATTTTTCATTTCAAAGTGAAATTGTATTTCAACTACATTTAAATGTGATTTCAAAATGGCTTTAGCACCCCAGAAGCTAAAATAATATGGATTTTTTTTCTTTCTTTTCAGATCTTTAGATCAGAAACTTTGACTACAGATGGGGCAAGGCATATTATGGCAGCTGCTTTCTTTGTTCTCACAATCCAAGACTTCTTATGTATTAGCATTTGACAGCTCTCTTTGTGTTTGCTACCAGAGAGAAACAGAGGTTTATATTACTGGACAGGTGATAGGAGAAGTGAAAAAGCAAGAGAGTCTAGGAAGCAAGTCTCTCTTTGAATTCAGAGTTCAGGGCTTTCATCACAAAGTTCAGGAGGTGTACAAACTGTCTGTTCTTCCAGCAGCAAAAATCTACAGAAGTCAATTGTGGGATAGGTCTGGGTGTGTGTGAGACAGATCCAAAACCGAGCAGTTTAAAACATGATGAACACAGGCAATATTAGGAAGGTCTCATCACCTCAGAGTCTACACAAAGGTCTCCTGCCTCCATAAGTAAATATGGAGGAGTATAAAGGAGACTGTAATAATGGTGCTATTCTTTGCTAGGTGGACATCCATATTCTTCTTTGCATCGCCAGTCTGTTATACCCTGAGCCTGCTTCTCAGGAAGCAATCACATTGCTGCAAGTAAGAGTGACATATCCAGCTTCTTAGAAGTTCTTTCTGTGCTAAGCTTTCCAAATGATTGCTGTGCAAACAAAGGGTAAGACTAGCTATCAATTTATACTGTGTATTCATACCTAACTTCAAGTCTTAGATTCGCGGTGACAATTTAATGAGAGTACGATATCACACACGCTTCTGAAATGGTCAATAAAGGCTGCTTCTTGCTTTTAGGTATCCACATGCCTTTAACAGTCTCCTTCTCAGATGTTACCCTATGCCTTTCTACCTCCTCCTCTTTTTCCATGCATGTCATTTATCTTCTTTTTTTAGGAAGAAAATTCTTCACATCTGCTTCCCGTCCTGGTAGCTCATTATATCCCACAGGTTTGAGAGCTGCTTAACTAAGTTTTCTTCTCATTCGAGCCTTAGAAAATTTGTTCAAGCCTTTAGCCCACTGTTGCATAAGCTGTGTGGGCCGATACCTCTGTCTGTCACAAGGGGAGAACTTTTTCCACTACTCCGATTTTCCTTTTTGCTCCACTTTGATATTTGTTTTGGCTGTTTTGGTGTTTTTTGTTGTTGGTTTTGTTTGTTGTTGTTGTTTGGCACCACAGGGAGCCAGCGGAAGCAGAAGGGTCCATGAAGCTGTATGCAAGTCAGAAAGGAGGGGCAGTATCTTCTTGTCCCTGGTGGTTTGTCTGTCATGGGGCCACGCTAATGCTTTGGACTCAGCAGTCACAATGGGGACTCAAGATCACCTGGATAAAAAAGATGCAGGAAGGAGTTACATGAGCCAGCAGTGTGCTCAGGTGGCCAAGAAGGCCAACGACATCCTGTCCTGTATCAGAAATAGTGCAGCCAGCCGGAGCAGGGAGGTGATCGTCCCTCTGTACTCAGCCCTGGTGAGGCAGCACCTTGAGAGCTATGTTCAGTTTTGGGCCCTTCACTACAAGAAAGACATCGAGGCCCTGGAGTGTGTCCAGAGAAGGGCAATGATGCTGTGAAGGTTCTGGAGCACAAGTCCTATGGGGAGTGACTGAGGGAACTGGGATTGTTCAGTCTGGAGAAGAGGAGGCTCGGGGGAGACCTCATCGCTCTCTACAGCTCCTGAAAGGAGGTTGTGGTGAGGTGGGGGTCAGCCTCTTCTCCCATGTAACAGTGATAGGTTGAGAGGGAATGGCCTCAAGTTGCACTAGGGAAAGTTTCAGTTGGATATTAGGAAAAATCTTCTCCAAAAGATTGGTGTCACAGGCTGCCCAGGGAGGTGATGGAGTCACTGTCCCTGAAGGTGTTCAAGAAATGTGTAGACGTGACACTGAGATATACGGTTAGTGGGCATGGTGTGGTGGGTTGGTGGTTGGACTGGATGACCTTAGAGGTCTTTTCCAACCTTAATGATTCAATGATTCTATCATTCTCAGGACAGAGTCACTGATGCTGTGGGGATCCCTGTGTTCCCACTTGCACAATACACCATGTGGTACTATAAAAATACACACCTTTCTATTTGGCTGCTTTACCAGACCATTCAGACCTCATGCAGTAACAGTGACCTAGCACTGCCCTTTTCATTGTCACCTGCAAACTCCATCAGCACTGTATGATTAATGGGCATTTTCATTTTTTTTTCCTTCTGTGTGACTCATCAGTCTTTATGAAAGGCAAGTTGTCAGTGCACTGTATTTCAGATATACTAGTGAAATATTTAAAGACAAGACAAGAAGAATTTGCCATGTTGCCAGATGAAAGACAAGACTCACAAACTCAGGATACTTTCCCATTTCTAGAAGGGGGAGGAAGGGAGGAGAAAGGGGCAAGAGGAGGGAAGGGGCAGGATGCCAGTAATGATTAAAAAATCTCCTTATCCTTAAAGAGATTTAGGCCTCCTGATTTTGTAAGGGCTGCTCTGAACGAAATGCCTCCTATTTTACTATGTTGGCTCACGATGCCAGAGGCGGATGTTGGTGGCGTGAAAGTAGAGGCTGAACCTTCCCATCAATATCCTGTTACATGTTATTGCCATGTGGCAGATGGCAGCAGAGGGGCAGTCTGACACAATGGCGTCTGACATGGAAGTGCAGTTGAGGCAATGGGGTGTCATTGAATTCTTCTGTGAAGAAAAAATTCTATGTATTGACATTCATTGATGCTTGCTGAACATTTGTGGAGACCAACCAGTGGGTGTAAGCACAGTGAGGTGGTTGGTGGTGCATTTCAGCAGTGGTGACAGCAACAGTTGGTTGCCTCCGCTGCTGCAGATTTATACAAGCATGGGATGCAGGCTCTTGTTCATCGCTGGTAAAATTGCATAGCTAATAGTGATGACTATATTGAAAAATAGTGTTTTGTGCTGAGAATTTGCTCTATCAAACAGTGTTATTGTGCTCTTTGTATCTGTTGTAATTTCCATGGAAATAAATGGGAGGCATTACTTTTGGAGCAACCTACATATTTATGCCATTTTATACACCAAGGCAATGTGACAGACCTCAGTGGAATAGCAGTTTTACACTGTAGTGGAAGTAAGAGGAGAAACAGGAATGAGGAAAACTACCTGGCAATTTCCAGGTGGATGCACTGTGGTGAAGAGGAATAGGCAATTTACAAGCAACTCGTCTCAACCTGAAAGACTTTTAGACACTAGAGGACACTAACCCAGAGCAGGTGTCAAAAGATCTGAAGGGAGCAAGCTAGGAGAGATGGATCCCACTTTTAATGATCAATGTACAGATAACTGTTTATTGATAATGCCTCATGTTGCAGGTGATGAAGGAGGCTTGGTCATACTAAGTGTGCTGCTTGGCAAAATTCCGACACATAAAACATGAAGGCGACCCGTTGGATCCAAAGGAAATATATTCGGCTTCTTGCTTTATTTTGCAGGGGCTCTTTTAGCTGCTGCCTGCCGCCGGCAGGAAAGCATGGTGTGCAGGTGTAGTCGGGGGCTGTGCGCGCTGCAGCGGGGTTTCGTTTGAGGCCAAGTGCATGGCACCGTGTGGCCAGGAGAGGGCCACCAAGCCATGTTTCAATTTCGGGATGGCTTGCTCTACCAAACGAGCATGCTTTGTTGAAGCTTAATTGTAAAGCCTTCGATATTTGTGGATGTCTACCGCCAGGGAAATGACTGCATGCTTTCTTGTAGGAGAGGAATAAAAGAGACATTCCTTCAGATCTGCTGCAAACGTTGCTTTCAGGAGATGGAATCAAAGAAAAGGAGATGGAAAGTTCCATTAAGAGTGAAGGGGTCTTTGCCTTTCCCTTCAGCAGCCTCTGTCTGATAAATGTCCAAAAGCCACAAGGCTGCTAATCTGTGCACAACTACAGATGTCCCATAGATCGAGTGGAATCACACCGTACTCCTTCCTCCCTGCCTCCCTGCCATAGGAAGTCCCTTTGCTGACCTTAGTCCTCCTGATAGAGCGCTATTGGGTACCACTGCTTCCTTTTCAGCATGTCACTGTATAAAGTTGCTCTCATTCTGAGCACTCGGATGGAGAGGTCTCCCTTGGTCCAAGCAGGATGGAGGTGAACCTGATAAGCAGGAAGCAGTGCTTTGAGGGGCTGCCTTTTCCTCTCACATAAAGTACTCACTACTTCCTTCTCCAGGTGATGAACTCTCTGTTTAACCTTTGAGTCAGATATTAACTGCAATTCCAATCTTTTTTTCTTTTCTTATCCTCCAAATTTACCTAATTTTCTGGGTTCTTATGCCTTCATCTTATTGAATGAAGTTCCTAGTTTGTGAATTTTGTAGCTTGTATGGGATCTGTTCCTTTAAACAGTCAAAAAAAAAAATCTGAAATAACTACCTTTTCTACTAAGATCCAAGACATCTTTTCCAAAGCAGACAAGCTTCTCCATTCTTACAACCTCAGTGTGTTGGGAACAGGATAAATGGCAGCTGTGTCTCATGTCCCACCATTTTTTCGCTGGTCCTTCATAGCATGATGACATCATCTTGAGGAATCATTCCAAAAAATGATTGACAAATTATTTGTCTTCAGCCCACCTAATTTACATGTTTATAAATTAGCTAGAGATGATATATAGCACCTCGCAATAAACTTAGTGTTCTGTGTTGCTTTGGTTTAATTTCATTTGCATTTAGTTCATGATAGCATTATCTTACACATATATCAAATCTTTTCAAATGAAAGCAACTTGTCTCATTAAATGTCTTACCCATTTTAAGAATTAAAGTGACTTTTCTTTCCACTTAGTCAAAACACATTCTAGCTCTAACAAATTAACAAAACTTATTGCCATATACCCTTGTTAATAAAAAACAAACACTGTCCACATCATGTAAATCTCTCCTTCCTCTATGTACCGCAGGGAGGCTTTAATTCATTAGGCCTTTCAGTGCCAAAATTCGTTTCTTACTAATAAAGTAAGATATTACATAGTAAGATGACTACACGTACAGGCAAAAACTTCTGACATAGGTGACTACTGCTCTATGTGGAGAAAGCAGTGGTTTACCTTCTCTGTGGCACAATCCACTGGTAGTATTTTATTCTGGAGTCCTAAGATCCTGAGATTTAGCATTTTGCTATTTCACATGACAGTACACTGTCTCTAGGATACTATTAGGCCTTTACTCAAAGAAGCTAGGAAGTCTCAAAGATACATCTTATGGCAGCACCAAAAGAAAATAGGTGTCAAAAGATGCTACTTTACTTTAAAATTACATGCCATAATTTTGCAGAGCCAGTTAACACCATCTGCAGTCAGGACAGCCAATAGAACGGCAATGTCATAACTGAAACTAGAAAAAGATTATGAAAGGTGTTTTCAGAGCTCTTCACATTTTTCTGCTTCATGTTATGAAACAGTTTTCTGAGACTAAGGAAAATATACAGTCATCAATCTAGCCTGCCAATGTGATTTTAGGAGATTGTAATGTAATAGCAGTGATTCATCAAATTATTACCTTGAGCATGAGGAGGTGGAGGTGTGAGAGCTGAAGGGAAGATGTTCAGAAATGACTTGCATTGCTACAGGTATATCTCGCATACCACTTGACAACAGCAAGTCAAAGGCAGTGCCAGGCAGAGCGATGCTCCTGTGCCACTCTGTCCTGCTCATCCAACAATTTTGAAAAAGCAAAGAGAGAAGGAAGCCTAACTCTTTCATCACAATCAATGATGTGCCCATGTCAGGTTATATCCTGAGTGCTGTGCAGGGCGAAGTTGTCATTTATGTTCACTCTTGTCACTACCTTAGCTCATCCCTGCACAGCCCAATGCCCCAGCCCACAGAGCTCCCATTAGCTCTGGCTTTCCTTTCAGGACCAAGAACATAGCAGAGATAGCTGAATCCTTCTTAACGACTTGGATAATGCTTTCATAGATTTTTATTTCTTTCTAATTTAAATTTCCATGTAGACCTTCAGGTTTAGCTACAGCTCAGGACAGAAGATGCCCTGTCACAAAGATGGAGATGCTACATCCATGGATGTTGGGTCACCTGCGGCACATGTCAAAAGATTTTGGTACCATCAGACCACGCTGCCAAAACTGACAGATTAAAGATTCCCCAGCTGCAGCACACTTGTAAAAGGAAAGAAAGATATGCATTTTTCATACATGCTATGAAATAACTTTTTGCAATACAGAAATGCCTGAAGTCCTCCCCAGTCAAGTTCTGTGTTCGTTAAGACACACAGGCACAGCAGATACCAGTGTCTCCTGAAGTGACAGCAGAGGAAAGAACTGGCAAGGGAGCTGTAGAAGTTTCCCTTCCTTCAGTGAGTGGACAGGCAGAGAGCAGCGTGGGAGTTTTGCTGACCTTTGGGATTAACACAGGTTCATATACTGGCACCCTGGGAGAGAGCTGTGGATTGAATTCAGATTACTCGGAACAGTCGCTAACTTTCATGCAGAGCAATTTCTTTCTGCCTTGCTGGCAGACAAACTGGAAGTGTGACAGATGACAAACAGCTGGCAGTGACAGGAGGCTTTCAGATGCAGTGCGGAAAGAGGACAAGAACATCCATTTTTCACCCACACCCAGTACTCCCTCCCTCCCTCCCAACTTTCCCTCATCTCCTGTTTATATCCTGCTTAGCAAAAAAAAAAAAAAAAAGGCACAGTTCCATCTCTTTCATGGAAGTCCTTTCAGAGCCAGTCATCTAGGACAACTGAGCATAGGCATTAAGATAATTACAGTGCAAAGTTGCTATATCCTGGCCAAGTCTTGTGTTGTGCCTGCCCAGTCTTTCTGAATAGAAATTTCTTGCAGATTTCATTCCCAGACCCCAGACCATGCTGTAAATATTCACCTGTGGTGACACTTCCAAGAGCTTTGGTGTGGATGTGTATTAATCTTTTCCTTAAAGAAATTCTGGAAGAAAAGTTGCCCAGGTGAAAACACACAGAGTGTAACACAGTGTGTCATAGGAAACAACATGGAAGAGAACAGGGGCTGGCTATGGGCTGGCATCTAAATCACAGAATCACAGAATCATTAAGGTTGGAAAAGACCACTAAATTCACCTAGTCCAACCGCCAACCCATCACCACCAAGCCAAAGGTGCTGGACTCAGCACTTGGTCTTGTTGAACCTCATACAACCGACCTCAGCCCATCAATCCAGCCTATCCAGATCCTACCCTGAGGGTAGGGCCTTTCTACCCTCAATGCAAGGAACACTCAAAAAGTGGGGAAAGACGTCAAGACAACACCAGGCTCACCATAAAACAGCATAGACAACACTGTACAGAAAACATATAGCAAGAGTTTTCTGTGCTGAGCTGTGGCTGAAAGCAGATGGTATCTGTGAGGGAATAAACAGCTTTTGTTGGGCTGCCCTTGTGTGCAGGAGAGCTCTGCTTCGCATGCACTGCTTCCAGAGCACTTGACTCTATGATTCATTTCTTTGCCCAAGAGAAATAACACAGATGACCCCATAGCTTGGTTAATCAACTGGGTCAAAAATGAGCGATAATATGCATAATGTAACAATTAGCTTTTGGCGGTGTTTAATATATTCACCCTGGGAAGGGTTTGTTTAGTAGTTCTGATTAATAGAAATGAATGAAATTTTAAGGAGGTTGTCAGCTGTCCTCCCCCTATAAAGCAGAATGATTAATGATAGCAAAATTATAACAAGAATTTAATAATAGCTTGCACTTGGCTTTTTAGATTGGAGGGAACTTTACAAACACTCGCTAATTGATTTAAAGCCTCTGTTTGTCCTGTGGTGTGAACACTGGAAGTGTAAGAAAAATGCAGTAACTGCAGAGACTGTGAGATTCATCACGCTCCCCGCTGAAATCAGCGCTCCACTTCTGCCTTGGAAAGGAGAACTGAGCTGCTATGCTGTCGGTATTGGAGCGTGGATATTTTAGCTGCCAAGATCCCAGAAGAAACCACATCGTTCATTGGCAAAGCTGACGCTCCCCTGGTGAAACTGCCTATTGTTTGCGACAAAAAGCCTTCCTCTGGCTTCTGTACCTTTAGAAGTGTGCTCAGGTGTGGAAAAGCTGGGCTCTCATAAAACACAGTAGCACTAATAAAACTGATGCTTAGCACACTTCTGGAGCCCTCTCTCCATTGTGAGGCCACCTCTGAAGTGAAATATTAGTCACTGTGTGCAGGGGGGAGGGATTTAAACTCAGCCTCCTCTTGATAAAAGTGCTCATTTTCTGCAAGATGACCCCAGCTGTCTTCAACAACGCTTCCTCACAGCGAAGGAAAGTATACGTCTGCTTGGCTCAAGGGAAAGTTCCACTTGGAGTTCACAAAGTAATTGCTGCACTTGAATAGCCTATGTGTGGCTACATCTCCTTTTGATCTTCCACTGCATAAATTAGCATTATGGTTTGTGTCTCACAGAGGTGGTAGCGCTGCTGGGCTGCCTGGCAGCTCTTGCTCCACTTGTGTTAATCTTTTGTAAAGGTCGGTTTCCAGCTTGCAGCAGAGCTGGCAATGGAGGCTGCTGGCAAAAAGGCTTTTTTGTATGGAAGCATAAAGGATTTTAGAAAAGAACACAACTCTAAAATAGCCACTGGGGGCATTTCATGAGGACCAAGTGCATAAAATTGGCCAGGAAATGATGTTTCGGGGTCATTTTTTGGATGGTTTTCTTATACCACACTTAACATCAGAGTAATGGAAGACAGAGTAACCGCAAGTACTTCCAATACCAAATGTGGTAAACTTGGAAAGCAGACTGCGGGCAGACCGCAGTGCAGAGGCACTTGAACTGCTTCTGCACGGAGCCGGCTGCTGATTAACAGCAGCACAGCTGTGTTGCGCTGCTGGGCTGAGTACAAGCACCAGCCCCATGACTCCCAGCTGTGCTGCTTCAAGGTCCAAGCTGACTGATGTGCTGCACAGAGTGACGCAGCACCACGGGAACCACCCAGTGTGAGTGAGGTTGGAAATCACTGCTCAGTATTTGCTGTGCACTGTGAGCATTACGTGGTGGTAGAAAAGCATGAACTGCATTTGCTCATATACCCTTACAGACACGTTGCTGCATGGGATACCAGTCTCAGTGCATTAAACTAGACATGTTTCATGCCGTGATGACTGTGAGGCCTTGAGCATCACTTCTCTTTCGCTCCTTAGAGTGATCCAGCTGATTCTCCTTGGTGAGCTCTATCCCTCTGAAGGCAGTGCTACTGTAGGGGAAGGGATCAGTGTGCTGTTTGTATAACAGACATGCTGACATGAAATCCATACTGCATACCTGGGCTGGTACTTGAGCCATTGTCTTCTGTGTATTTCTTCTAACTGTTCATATGCAGATACTGACAAAATAGAAGAAAGCCAGTGTGTCCATGTGATGCTCTGAGAAGGAGAGAAGACTAGGTCTAGTGGTGCAGTTTTCATCATCACATAATGGCTTAGGTTGGAAGGGGCCTTAAAGATCATTCATTTCCAACCCCCTCCCATGGGCAGGGCTGCCCCCCCACAGCTCAGCTGCCCAGGGCCCCATCCAACCTGGCCATGAGTGCCTCCAGGGATGGGGCACCCACACCTTCTCTATGTAGCCAGTGCCAGCGCCTCACTGCCCTCTGTGTAAATAATTTCCTCCTAACATCTAACCTTTTCTTTTGTAATGGTTTGGGTGCTCTGTCTGGGAAAAACTGACTGTAGTGAATTTGTTAGCGTGAAGTAGTGACTGCTGCAATACAAAAGAGCAGGGATAGAGAGATGCCAGCTTCCTGAAAGGCAGGCCTACCTGGCTGGGCACAGTCTGCCACCAGTGCAGGCATGCTTCCCGTGGGACTCCAGTAAATGATAAACTTAGTGGCCATGTAACCCACATCCCCCAATACACGTGGAGTGATATGCCCCCAGGTGTGCCCATACTAGGTGCATACAGCCTGCAACAGAAATGAAAATAAGCTAAACATACCTGGTGTTCTTCTTTGGTGGAGAGACTGCACATAGGAGGCCTTTTCAGCATCATGGATTAGATCTGCTCTGCCAACACACCATATCTCAGAAACTGCCCAGGCTCCCTGTTGCTGCACTTCATCTTTTCTAAATCTGCTGATTCTCCTGACCCTGAGCAAATCTAGTGAGGCTTCTTTAAGGGTTTTTTCTCCTGGTCTCATGCAGCAAATACAGAGCTTGACACTTAAACATAAAGCTCATATTTAGTTTACCTGAGGATCTTGAATAACGAAATTGTAACATGTAATTAACAAAAGGAGAAGAATTAGCTCTCACAGCTGTGCAGCTAGGGAAGGCTGAGCAGGAAAACCTCCTCATCAAAACATTACGGATCCTCTGCAGCTGAGCAGTGAGAAGTTCCCTATCCTCCACCTCCAACTTAAACTTGTACTTCCAGTTCAAACAGGCAGAACAGATTGCAGAGATATGACTCTCCCTGTTTCGTGAAAGTGAAAAACAAGGAACAGGCAAATTAAGCTGAGCCAGTAGGACACAAGAAAGGACAGGAACAAGTATCAGGTTGAAACGCAAATCAAATTTCTTAGATGCAAGACTGTCCTTTCTTTGTATACTGATGGGTTACCTATTTAAATGCCTTCTAAAAAGAAACAGGTTAAAGGTAGAAAAAAATCCTTGGTAGATGATGTGAGACTGTCATTAATAGCCTTTTGCATACTAATTGTTTTGCTTGACATTGCTCTTTCAGATGTCAAAACTATATCTTAGAAGGTCAGAGCAAACGCACCCACTAACTCTGTCCCTGACTCTTAAGGTATTTAATGATTTGGGCTTTCTTAGCCGAAAAATGTTCACCACTTTAACATAAGGAAAATAATCTTGCAGGAATAAAATTATTGATAAATAAAATTTATCCAAATGTTTATTTCAACTGGTAAGAGAGAGTCACAGGACAATGAAATGAAACTTCTGGTCCTGAGTAAACAGCATTTGAATTCCAGGATTTAAAAAAAAAGTATCAAAAGGATATTCATGCCATTCATGCCCTTAGAGGTCTGCATATTGGTGTGAATCTGCCCTGCTCTGGTGTCGTCATTAATTTAGAATCATAGAATTGTAGAATGGTTTGACTTGGAAGGGACCCTTAAAGGTCATTTAGTCCAACTCCCCAGCAATGAACAGGGACACCAGCAGGTAGCTTAGAGTGCCCAGAGTCCCATCCAGTCTCACCTTGGATGCCTCCAGGGATGAGGCACCCACCACCTTTCTGGGGAACCAAATTTAACAACATCGAGGGGAGGAACAAAAATATCTGTGACTTTTCTGGGGGTGGAAGGTTCCCAGCAAGAAAAGCTCAGTACTGGGAGAAAGCGAGAAGGCCTATGTGTTACCCACTGCAGGACTGAGGCTGCGTGCTGGAGACTTTTCCCTGTGTCTGGGAGGACTTCACACAGAACGAGGTGTTGGACATGGCCACCCATTTACAGATTCATCAGCTACAGGAATTCAGTATCTTGCCCTGTTTTGCCTGGGGAGAAAAGAAAACAGAGTCAGTTTTTTATAGAAGCTTAACCTAGTTGTCAGCCAGCTCTACCAACCGCACTTCCGCATCAGACTGTCTTGAGTCTGACCTACCTGAGGCACCATGGTAGATAGACACCTTTCTCACACACAGTTGAAGGTCAAACACAACACAGAGAGCTTAAAAGAAGGGATTTCTACAGAATGAAAGGTCACTGAAAATTAGTCCCAAACTGTTGATCTTCTGTCAGCTTATTTACAAAGCATTCCGATAAAATACGCCCCATAAAAACACATAGGTATTTTAAGTCCTCTTAATCAAGGTTCTTTGAGGGTGCTTTTGGATCCCAGAATCAACAAGTCTTCCTCTTCAAATGTCCTGCCAGCCTCCTTCTCCATGCCCCTGCACAGCTGTTTTTCTTAATGACCTCCTCACCAATTCTTTCTGTGTTGTAATTACTTTAAGATGGAGTCCTGAATGTTAATGACACTTCAGTGTATCAAATCCGTGAATAATTAAGGCGTTTTGTGTTTTACCTCACTCCTTCAGTGGGAACGATTTGTATTCAGAGCACAAGGTTACAAAGCTTGACAGCTGAAGCTTCATATTTTTCAGTTTCAGAGACTAAAACTATTCGGACACTCACTGAAAAAACTCTCAAAGCAGTAGCTGAAGAACTGAAGATCATATTCAATAAATACATTCAGAGAGGAAAATCACATTCTTCGGTGTATTTATGCATAAATTTATCTTTAATTTTATCTTAAGTTCTCTGGGTTTTTTTTTTTTTGTTTTGGTTTGTTTTTTTTTTTTTTGTGGTTCTTATCAGAATTGTGCCTCAGTGCTTCTTTAGTGAATACCTTTGATGCTGTAGTCACCTTTTTGCTGGTTTAGGGAATTTAAAATAAAGCTGCTTTGCTGGCAGCCTGGTTGCACCACTAAATGTTCTCTCCCCTTACCCTCACTTTTAATGCTTTATCCAGCTTTATTCAAGGGGAGTGGAAGTTTTGTATCTATTGCAAATGGAGTTTACTGGAAATGAATTCTTGAGTCTTTATCTCCTCAGCATGTCCAATTCTTTCTTGACTGACTAGAAACCCATGATCACGCCCACTATCCAAGATCCTTTCTCCTGAATTAAAATACTTTTCCTATGTACAAGCTTACTGGCCCTTATGACATTTTGACTCAGTCTTATACCTGATGCTTTTAAAAACATTTCTACTGTTACAGCGCACAGCTTACTAGCAATGAGTGAAAGCACTACGACTGAGAGATCAAAATTCAGTGTATCTCAGAGAAGTAAACATCAGAACTTTTGGACTTCATATTATACGTAACACTTTCTTCTTCTGTGTAACATTTATTATTAGTGAATAGAAGCACTACAACCTTGAAAAGAATATTAAAGTGATCATCTAATATATTAAGCTAGAAAAATGAAGATGAGATATCTCAGAGGCACTAATTACTAAGATGGGAAGCTCAGTGTGGAAGGGGCTGGAAGCGTGGCTCAGAAGTTTGTACTTTTCAATGTTGTAAGTCAGGGAGAATATTATCGACTGGAGGAACTGTAAAGCAACAAAACAAGGATCCTTTCAAACAAACAATTTTGTTAGTGTAGGAACAAGAATGCTGGAAAAAAATGAATTGTGGATGAATTGTTGAGTGTCTCCAGGGACAGCGCATCCATCACCTCTCTGGGCAACCAGAGTGAAAACTAGACATGTTGTGGTTTATGATGTTAATACCTGATATAAGAGCAGGGGAAAGGTCATTGCCTAACTGCAATATGATCAGCAGCAGAGAGCTACCAGAAGAATGCATGTCTCAGGCCTGCCTGAAGAACTGTTGAGTCCCTGTTCTTGGAACATCCCTTTCTGACTGAGGCTCAGATCTGATATTTGTCCAGGAAAAAGGAAATAATGAGAAAAGAACAAACACCATGTTTGTTTAGGTCTCAGGAAAAAAGATATTTTGGACTTGCTTTGAGTGAAGACTTGGAAACTGGTGGTTTGTCTTCTGCTTTTTATTGTCTGATTTTATTTTACACATTTTCAGGGAATTGAGCAGTTCTGTGGTTTCTTATTAAATTTTGCAAGAAGGAACAAACAAGTACATTAAGATAACTTTAATTTAGATTTTAAATACCCATGGACCTATTACAAACTTGCAGTGAATTTTTTTTTAATAACATCTAATGATTTGACTCTGGAGTCCTGCTTTTCAAGGATAGAAGCTTATTAGCATACATTTTGCAGTTTTTTCTCAGTTTATGTGCTGCAGTATTGTTTGGCTGTCTTTTCTGAAGCAAGCACCTAGCTAAAGCCCACAAGATGAGAATGGTGATTCAGTATTTGCCTTTATTTGTTGCAAATTTTCATTTATAATTTCATTTCCATTCTATTTTGATAGCACTGTTGTGTTGTTTGTGAACACTGAATGCTATCAGTGCAGAATTAGAAATTCCCAAACCATATTAAAACCACAAACTAAATAAGGATTTGTCTGGTACTGAGTGTTACTAAATGAGATAATGTTTCAGAAATGCCTCATCTTAACTTGTGACACACATGCATGAGTGCGTGATTTTTGGTGTACTTCATGATGCATTTTTAAAAAATGTTTTCCCCATAAAAAATAGACCTTTGCAATGTTAGTTCAATCTTTCAATCCCATGCTTGTAAAAAAAAATAAATTACAAAGCATTCTCATTTACAGTATTTGGTACCTGTTCTCATTTTGGATGTAGCCCATCCAGGGAATTCCAGCCAAGGAAGGCAGCTTTAGAGTACTGGGAGAGTGGTGAAGTGCTGGAAGAGACTTCCCAGAGAGGTTGTGGATGCCCCATTCCTAGAGGCGTTTAAGGCCAGGATGGCTGGGGCCCTGGGCAATCTATCTAGTACTTGATCTAACAGCTGGCAACCCTGTCTGTGGCAGGGGAGTTGGAACTTGATAATCCTTGAGGTCCCTTCCAACCCAAGCCATTCTATGTTTCTATGATACATGAAAGATTGAAAGGAGCATGCAGACACGTGAATGAATGAATGAATGAATGAATGAATGAATGTGCTTCTCGTGTGATCTCACATCTGAGAGTGGAGCTAAGGTTAGAAAAGATGTTTGGGATTTAAGTGGATTCACTGAATATCACTTCTACAAGCCTTTACAGAGTTACACATTTCAAACATCTTACAAACTTGCCCTCCTATTAAGCATGATTTTTGTGCAGTTTTTATTCCACTAGCTTCTGGAGTAGATATATGAGTTCCTTCAGAGTTCTAACAAGAAACCTTGTCCCCTGGCTTTCTTCTAGAACAGATGGTCAGAAAAATTAAACTGAACTAGTGCAGTTGCTGGTGGGTTGGTGTAAGTGCTCAGGACTGGGACAAAGCCTTCTGGAAAGGTTTACCTTGGGTCTGGAGATCACTCTGCACTCCATCACCACAAGCGGTAGCCACCTTGCAGGAAAGGGGTGGCTATAAGAAAGATGGGGACAGACTCTTCAACAGGATTTGTTCTGATAGGACAATGGGAAATGGTTTAGACTGGATATAAGAAAAGTTTTTGGTTTTTTTTATGATAACAGTAGTGAGGCACTAGTACAGGTTGCCCAGCGAGGTGGTAGATACCCCTGTCCCTGGAGACGCTCAAGGTCAGTCTGGATGGGGCTCTGAGCACCCTGATCAAGCTGTAGGTGTCCCTATTCATTGAAGAGGAGTTGAACTAGATGGCCTTTAAGGATCCCTTCCAACTCAAACCATTCTGTGATTCTATGAAAGGAAAAGGGAAATGAGGTTATGTTACAAGAGGGGGGATAAATATGTGACAGATACAGGTACCCATAGAGCCTTCCAATAAGAAAAGTAGATTAACAAGTTTCATTCTCCTCCTTTTAAGGTTCAGGGGATATTTAAACCACTGCAAGTGGCGAGAAACAATGAATATAAAAATCCACTTGTGATAGTTTTTGATTAGCTAATTACACATCTACTGGTCTAGTGCCTAATTTACACTTAAAATACTGTAATTTGCCTTGTCAGTTTCCTCTTTTCATTGTGCATTTTACTGTGCTAAAATAATTACCATCATACTTCTGAAGGAGATTACTGTTATTGGACCTAATATTTTCATGAGAACTTTTCAGTCTATCACCACAGGCACTCCCAATTCCTTCTACTCCGTGATGCACGTGTAGGTACAGGAAAAAAAAAAAGAAAGAAAGATCAGCCAAACAATCTACACATACACACAATAATTTCATTCTTTCTAGAATATTGCCATTCCTGGAAATAGGTCAGCAGTGAATTCCTTTGAAATTCTTTCTTCCCAGACAACTTCCAGAGCAATCACTCTTGCAGTCAGACTTCAGATAATTTCAGAAAGAAGGAGGCTGTCAAATGTTTTTCATTTTCCTTTGGGTTTCTACCTCAACTGAATGATACCATAATGATCAAACCAAAAAGGGAAACCGTATGTTAAGTGTGTCACCTTGTTGTGTCAAACAAACAGCCCAGTCCGCCAGCCTCCTTTGTATAGTGGGCTGCAACGGACATATGGAGCTGGGCTTTAAGAAAGGGGCAACAGTTTCGCATGCAAGCTCTTAACTTCATAGCAGTTCATGGTCCTCCTGAAGCACTGATGCCATCTGTATCTTTACTGCCAAATTACTCCTGACCCATTTTGTTTATTTACCTATTCATTGTAGCCCTTTGGCTCTCAGAATTGTCTCTACTGTTAAATTATCCCTGTTAATGATTTGTGATTTGGGGAAAAACATTTCTGCTTGATTATTTTAGAACTCATCCATTAATTCTATTGCGTGTTCCTAATTTGAATTATATCATTTTTCTATTCTTCTTTTCTATGATTTTATAGAGTTCATGGTATCATTGCCGAGCCATTTCTTTCCTGGAACTGAAGGGCACACTTTTATTTGTGACACATTTCATGGGTTTTTATTTACAAAGGCTTTTGTGAGGTACTAAAACTGAAGTTAAGTGTTTTGATTTAAAAATGGTTTATTTTCTTTCCTGTGCTTATACCAGAGAGATCTTTTACTATTAGATGGAGCTACTATTTTAAAATGAAGATTCTGAAGTATACTTTAACAATAGAATAAAACTATTGCAAGATTCCGTCACTGAACCGCAATTGAAGAAGAATGAATACCTCTTCTTTATACTGGAACAGAATTTTTTTCAAACCTACCTCAGACAAGATTTTCTTGATTAATTTTCTGCTTATTTACATTGAAATACTGAATATTAAAGCAATATAATCCATAAAGTTCATTAGTGGGTAGCATCTTTAATTACATGTTTTTCACCGTTTTTACTGAATGTGATATAATTAAGTGAATAGCCTTTTGAAAACACTGTCAATGTTGTGTGTAACATCTGAGGCTATAACCTATTTTTATTTACACAGAACAGGATCAATTTGTTTTATTGTTTAACACCTTAGAAAAGCCTTTGTTGTCTTAGAAAAGCTTATGTACCTCAGGAAACTGCTGAGCCTGCTGTCTTCCCTGGAGTACCTTACTATCTGCTGTTAATTTTCAGGGAAAGCTGTTGAAGGACTTACCATCTGTGAGTACCTCACTGCGTATGACGCACTCATAAGTGCTTGTGATTAAATTCCATTGTTTGGTAGAAATGGGACCATATTTACCAGATGATGCAACAGAACCCCGCAGTCAGGGTTCAGGGCTTTAAACAACACAGCTCTCTTTTCTGCAGATGCGTCTTGAAGAATAATTTCCTAGTTTTCAGTTCTCTGTAGACCTTCTCTTAATGCACACCCTCTAGAATTGGTTGAATAAAAAATAATTAATGTATATATTAATTCTGATCAAGCATGTGTTAATAAGCAATTAGCATTATGCACATCATTCTCCTCTAAAACTTGTTTCAGGCTAATTGCATATTCCCATAGCTGTTTAGAATACAAGTGACCGAGTTCTGTAATTTGATTCCATTTTTTATGCTAGAAACTTAAAATAGGAAATAAAAAACAGACACATATCAATTCTAACTCCAACATTTCCACAAAAAGTCTGCCCGCTTTCTTAATAGGTTTGTGAATTTTGCACACATCATTTGCTATATAGCCAATGTGAAACAATTTTAGATCGAGTTAAATACTCACCAAAAACATAGCTGGCTTCATAGGACTTGTGTCCAGACTTTTGTTTAGATGGCATAGGATGAGCGAAGTTCTAATGTCACCATTGTCAACCTTTCTTCCAATGTTTCAGAGCAGCTACCTATAAAATGATTCAAATAAATGTAAGCATTCCCACAGGAGTTTGGGAGGATTCATCAGTATGCGCTTGTAAAAGAGAAAAGTGACAATTCTAGAAACATCTTCATCAGAAGTGTTTATCTTGGCTTCTATTTAGCTCCGAAGAAATGAAATGTTGCTTGTATTCCGAGACTGCTTTAGCCCACTCCACTCATACTGCAGTAAGTGAAGTTGATACAGCAGAAAGCACTTAATCAAATTCTCACTCGACACAGTCATATTACTATCCAGTGTTTTACTGTTGCTGTTTTTTACAAACTCTTACTGGTAAGTGCAATTTTTTATATCACAAGAAAAATTCTGAAAATATCTCTATTCAGCTTAGTGGGATCCCTTCTCCTGTGTGCAAATGTCTTTCCCCTGGTCTCAAGGAGAAAACTGTAAGGGAAACTTAATTTTATTATCAGTATGTAGAAAGATTACATCATTTAGTCTTCTATAAATTCAGGGCCGGAAAAAGCTCCATCAGTTTGTTCATTCTCCTGCTAGCTTGAGAGATCTTCCCTGTACTATACTTGCAGTGATTTATTCATAAGTGATTTATTAATGGAATGCTTGAGATCAACACAGCTACAGGCTGGCGAGTACCTTTTATGCACTTCTGAGCAAACCCATGTCCCCTTGAATGTCGTAATGTTTAGGAGTCCAGACTGTCCAGACTGGTACCTATAAAGCTTCAAAAACATCCATTTTAAGCTGTTTAGAACATCACCGAGAGAGAGCTCCGCCTATCTGCAGAAGGGCAATCTCTTAGATTCTTACTTTGCACTTTCCTTTTGCCTGCTGCAGTTATTATGATCTGAATTGAACATGACATTTCCTTATGAGTTTAAGAGCAAATTCCATTGATAACTCACAGTTAAACAAAATAATTGAGTCCTGAAAGAATGTGATGCTTCACATCTGATGAGGCCTATTTGTCTTTCCTAGTGAGGACTGTAGGCACACTGGACATCAGCAGCTAAGCTGGATTGCCAAACCTATACAAAATCAAGATAAATGACTGTTTTGTTTAAACCCATCTGCTGCTGATGGACCTAAGAGCAACTTAGCTTCCAAGTGGTTTCATAACCATATCTGTCCATAACACTTTCACTTCAAGTCATTTTAACACATTTTGGAGTAGTTTTATTAGTACACTTTGGTGAATATAGTTTGAAAAAATGGCTTGTAAAGGCATCACATCATTCACATTAGTGATGGTGTTGGTGTCTTTTGTGTAACATAAAGATGACTCCATAATTCTAACAACCACACGTCACATACTAGGTTTCCCTGGAGGAACTTGGCAGTCTTTGGAGGCTTGGCAATGTGACATTGCAGGCACTTAAGCCTAAACAATGGCTCTTTCAGTGCCTTACTGAGAAGGAGAGGGTGTTTTTATTGTGTGGCTGGAAATACAGACCTAAGACAGGCTGGAAATAGAGAAATCCATTAAGAAGAAACATAGTCACATGTTACAGAGATGCTCCTGGGTGCTCAACACAATGCTCACCCACTGTCCGCATTGCACTAAAGGAGTTCTGTGTTTCTCCCCATTGTTCTGGCTGATCAGTCTTGGAGGCTTAAGGACAAGATGGCAGATCCCCAGCACGTTTATCCTTGGCAGAGTTGCTGTGACAGCTGCCCTAGTTTCCATTCTGAGCCAGTGACCATATACTGTTACAGCCATTTAGCCAGGAGGAGTAAAACAGATGCACTGCTTCTTCTCACTAAGCACTATGGCAGTCAAAACCAATGAGGAGAAGTTAATCTCCAAATCCTTCAAATTAAAGTTGCCTCATGTCCCCAAACCTAGTTGTTACAATTTGCAGGTGAACACTTCTGATGCCCCCTCATCTCTACCATACCCCACTGGTCTTCAACCCTCAGCTAACACATTTTTTTCTGAGAAGAGCATTACCTGATCTTGTCACCCTGTGATAAAGTGTTATTAGATGGGTGAACCTTATATACCCTCCCATTTAGTAACTTTATTCTCTCTAGCTTCAAAAGAAGTCATGTGTTGGTGACTGAAAATCTTCCTAGAGCAAAGCATCAGTTAGAAGAAAGGTATTTCAAGCTGCCCACTTGCTCAGTTACGTTCCTCCTGCTCCCTTACTATTCCAAGCAGACACATTTCTATGTGACTGCTGTGCTGTTATGAGAAAAAAAAAATCATGCATTTGGATATCTTACACTTCTCCACCTTACTTTTTTTAGTTTCCATTGAAATTCCAATAAAGCATATAAACAATATAAATCATAGGATATGCTTAAATCACACCCACAGTGACTGTGGTAGGTTTTTCTTGGAGATATGAAGTTATGGAAGGACCATTTCAGAGCATTTGCTTCACTGAAAGCAAAGCTTGGAAATATAAATTAGAAATGTGTATCTTGGGAACAGCAAGCAGACAGTGCAGAAGAAGTAATACAAAAAAGGCCCAACTGTTAAGAGTGCATCGACTAACAATAACTAACTAACGTTAGGAAATACTGCTTTTCTGAAAGAGTGGTCAGGTGCTGGAATGGTCTACCCAGGGATGTGGTTGAGTCACTGCCCCTGGAGGTGTTCAAGGAACGTGTAGACGTTGTGTTGAGGGACATGGTTTAGTGAGAACTATTGGGATAGGTGGACGGTTGGACCAGATGATCTTGTAGGTCTTTTCCAACCTTGGTGATTCTATGATTCTATGATAATGGCAATCTGTTCATGTATTTCAGCTCAAGAGTGATTTAAAGTATACTACAGCTATGCGGAATCTAGTATCTGATGACACAGTCATAGGAAAGCTTGAAATGCTCCTAAATTTTCTCTCCAGCCTAGTAAACCATGCAGTGTTGGATGGATATATGTTAATAAGCTGCTATGTCATAGTTACCTTGGCACTGACTCAATGCTATAATTTCCTATTTGAAATACATGAAATAGAAAGTAACTGAAAACAATTAAACTAGAAAGGGAAACACGATTTCCTGGAAATTAGTTGCATCCATCCTTTCACTGTCTCTCTTATCTTGGTAGCAAAGGATATTGGGAATTCTAGCCTACTGAAATGTACTCTATGAAAATACATGGACAATATCAACTTAAACCCATTATTACTGATAGTAATCATGTATAATAAAACCCTTTGTTATCCACCAAATGCAAATTAAATTGTCCTAGGCAACAACATTTCAAAAAGATTAAACACCCAACGATACAAGAGAAAACTTCTGAATGTTTGGCCTTTTTTCCCCTATTCAGTGAAGATACGGAAACAGTGCTGGGAGTGGGTACCTCACCTAGCTCATTTGCCCTTTGCAGGTGCTTCTCACACCACCAAATTTACAGGCATGGCATCCAGCTCACAGCACATCTGACCACGGGGGCCACTTGCAGCCATGACTTATCCACAACCTTGAGTTCGATGTGGTAGGCTGTAAAAGTGTTGCCATTGTTAAATGATTTGGGAGGATGGTGTGGAGGAGGGAGTGAGACAGATGCATTTACATTAAAAAGGTGCAAGCTTTTTGGGTTCCTCATGGAATGTGGATAAATAAAATTGTGCAAATGTAAGCGTGGGGAGTGGATGCTTTAGGGGGTTATCAAGCCAGTGTATAAATTAAGTTTTTTAGAGAGAATGAGTTTATACTTTTAATGTTTGAAAGAGGTTGCTATTTAATGACATATAAAGGAATGATAATTAGTTAAGTTATATTTGGAAAAAAAATTGTTTAATTGAGGATGATTTTTTCATGTTTTTTAAATATTTGCAATTTTTCCAAAAGATGTTTACAGGAAAATTTACAGGGAGGCCTATATTTCATCCCACCTGTGATTTTTGCTATCCCTATGCCCACATACAATTTTTTTACATAACAGGTCAGTGTATATTCTGTAAGTTATCTTCAGACCTTCAAACTACACACAAAAACTATGTACAACTGTACTTCCTCTGATAGGTACACAAAGACAATTTTATCCTCTTTCACATGGGCCTCAACTTGTATTTAGTAAGATGAGTCTTACCTGACATTTATTATGTGTAGTTAGAAAGCAGCTAATGATCAGGGAAAACAGATGATTCCTGGTCTATTTCTCAGGGTGTGCCCCATAAACTCTTCAAGACCAACCCTCCCATGCGGTAGATGACCTAGACTCAGAATACTAGTTTCCATGTTCTCATTTCTTTTCCTTCCTTCCTTTTTTTTACTTTTCCTTCCTTTTCCTTCCCTCCTTCCTTCCTTCTCTCCTTTCCTCCTTTCTTTCTTCCCTCTTCCTTCCTTTTCCTTCCTTCCTTCCTTTTCTGTCCTTAAATTTCAGTCCTTTTCCTTCCTTCCTTCCTTCCTTCCTTCCTTCCTTCCTTCCTTCCTTCCTTCCTTCCTTCCTTCCTTC